>NC_041226.1:29489993-29528569 GCF_002837175.3 Physeter macrocephalus | reverse complement strand
CTACAATCAAGATTACTCTACCCAGCAAGGATCTCATTCAGATTTGATGGAGAAATTAAAACCTTTACAGACAAGCAAAAGCTGAGAGAGTTCAGCACCACCAAACCAGCTTTACAACAAATGCTAAAGGAACTTCTCTAGGCAAGAAACACAAGAGAAGGAAAAGACCTACAAGAACAAACCCGAAACAATTAAGTAAATGGTAATAGGAACATACATATCGATAATTACCTTAAATGTAAATGGATTAAATGCTCCCACCAAAAGGCACAGACTGGCTGAATGGATACAAAAACAAGACCCATATATATGATGTCTACAAGAGACCCACTTCAGACCTAGGTACACAAACAGACTGAAAGTGAGAGGGTGGAAAAAGATATTTCATGCAAATGGAAATCAAAAGAAAACAGGAGTAGCAATTATCATATGAGAAAAAATAGACTTTAAAATAAAAACTATTGTAAGAGACAAAGAAGGACACTACATAATGATGAAGGGATCGATCCATGAAGAAGATATAACAGTTGTAAATATTTATGCACCCAACATAGGAACACCTCAATACATAAGGCAAATACTAACAGCCATAAAAGGGGAAATTGACAGTAACACAATCATAGTAGGGGACTTTAACACCTCACTTTCACCAATGGACAGATCATCCAAAATGAAAATAAATAAGGAAACACAAGCTTTAAATGATACATTACCCACGATGGACTTAATTGATATTTATAGGACATTCCATCCAAAAACAACAGAATATACATTTTTCTCAAGTACTCATGGAACATTCTCCAGGATAGATCATATCTTGGGTCACAATTCTAACCTTGGTAAATTTAAGAAAATTGAAGTCATATCAAGTATCTTTTCCGACCACAACATTATGAGACTAGATGTCAATTACAGGAAAAGATCTGTAAAAAATACAAACACATGCAGGCTAAACAGTATACTACTTAATAACGAAGTGATCACTGAAGAAATCAAAGAGGAAATCAAAAAATACTTAGAAACAAATGACAATGGAGACACGACGACCCAAAACTTATGGGATGCATAAAAAGCAGTTCTAAGAGGGAAGTTTATAGAAATACAATCGTATCTTAAGAAACAGGAAACATATCAAATAAACAACCAAACTTTGCACCTAAAGCAATTAGAGAAAGAGCAAAAAAACCCCAAATTTAGCAGAAGGAAAGAAATCATAAAGATCAGATCAGAAATAAATGAAAAAGAAATGAAGGAAACGATAGCAAAGATCAATAAAACTAAAAGCTGTTTCTTTGAGAAGATAAACAAAATTGATAAACCATTAGCCAGAATCATCAAGAAAACAGGGAGAAGACTCAAATCAATAAAATTAGAAATGAAAAAGTGGAAGTAACAACTGACACTGCAGAAATACAAAGGATTATGAGAGATTACTACAAGCAACTGTATGCCAATAAAATGGACAACCTGGAAGAAATGGACAAATTCTTAGAAATGCACAAGCTGCCGAGACTGAACCAGGAAGAAATAGAAAATATGAACAGACCAATCACAAGCACTGAAATTGAAACTGTGATGAAAAATCTTCCAACAAACAAACAAACAAAAAAATGAACCAGAATATTCATTGCAGCTCTATTTACCATAGCCAGGATATGAAAGCAACCTGGGTTTCCATCATTGGATGAATGGATAAAGAAGATGTGGCACATATATACAATGGAATATTACTCAGCCATAAAAAGAAATGAAATTGAGTTATTTGTAGTGATATGGATGGACCTAGAGTCTGTCATACTAAGTGAAGTAAGTCAGAAAGAGAAAGACAAATACCGTATGCTAACGCATATATATGGAATTTAAGAAAGAAAAAAAAATTTCATGAATAACCTAGGGGTAAGACAGGAATAAAGAAACAGACCTGCTAGAGAATGGACTTGAGGATATGGGGAGGGGGAAGGGTAAGCTGTGACAAAGTGAGAGAGTGGCATGGACATATATACACTACCAAATGTAAAATAGATAGCTAGTGGGAAGCTGCTGCATAGCACAGGGAGATCAGCTCGGTGCTATGTGACCACCTAGAAGGGTGGGATAGGGAGGGTGGGAGGGAGGGAAATGCAAGAGGGAACAGATATGGGAACATATGTATATGTATAACTGATTCACTTTGTTATAAAGCAGAAACTAACACACCATTGTAAAACAGTTATACTCCAATAAAGATGTTAAAAAAATACTCAAAACATATCTAGTGAGAAAAGAATAGAAACTTTCTATAAATAGATTGATTAGTTTCAATGAATATTGTAACACTCTCAAAAATTACATGTCACTTTTCATCTGAGAATCTCCACATACTTATAGTGATATTAAAAGCTGATAAATATGAAGAGGAAGTAAAAGTTCAAGTTTATGTAAAAAACCTTTTAATTTTTTGGTCCAGTAATTCTGGGAAAATTTTTTTTTTTTGCTACATCAATATCTGTTCTGTGTTTCATTTTGTTTTGTTTGTTTGTTTTTTTCCCCATGATACTTTTTAGATACTCTTTTGGTTAGTGAATTAGTCCTATAAGATATATCAGAACAGCTAATTTATAAAGAGTTTTATTGCTTAAAATCAATAAAAATATCAATTGAAGATACTTTCAGGTCCCTTTACCACTTATAATTGTGCATAACTTGTGCAGGTTGACCTAGGTATATACCATAGAATTTATTTTATGTAAAACTGGATTGTAAAAAAAGCAATAATTTTTTTTTCTATTTTTAATACCTGCAGAATTGGGCTTCTCTTACATTTCAGGACCATGATACTGATGACAAAAGAGAGACATGACTTTTTATTATCTGTTTTTTCATGCTTTCCTTGTTAACAAAAGTGATGGGATTTGCTTGAGAGTCTAGATTTAATTATGACATTTATTTTTGCTTAAATGTTTTGGTACATTAACTACAGGATTTATGATTACTTCCACATTCTGTAGCAAATCTGATGTCCATCCTCAACATTGCTCTGTTGAATTAAGCCGTTGATTTAAATTATACAGTGTCCATAATCTTTTTCTGAAAGTACAAATTTGTTTTAGAATTATACTTGTTTTGGTACATATTCACACAATATATGGCTTTGGGGAATAAAATAACAAGTATATTAAAAACTCTTACTTTGAATTGACTAGGTACATATCCTACCAAAGAAAGTTAGTCTTCATGAGAGCTATCTATAAGCAACCATTTTATCTCTAATGTCAAGCAACAAGATATATTTCCTCATTAGATATTTGATCAACACAGAAGGACTTACTTAGAAAGTTTATTTCATGATGAGAATAGAAAAGTTGCAATTTCTATCATGCATGCACAGTTTAAAAAGCTACAAAGAGTGTCCCTAGTCAGTTAATTGTATATAAAGCTTCACAACCTTTGTAGAATGGTTATTTTTAAAGGGTGCATATGGAATCTGCAAGTGACATTGATATTTTCAAGTGTTTGTTTTCCCATTTAATCCTCAAGAATATGCAATAGCTTGCTGGGCATTTGGTCCATCAAGGGCCTCTGTTTCAGTGTTTCATTGGGGGATTTCCATTCTAATCAAAATAAATAGGCTGTTCAATACCAAAAGTGATCTTATAGACAGATCCTAAAAATGTTAAATGAGCAACATGTCCAAAAAATGTTGTGTTCTAATTTAAAATCATTAGAGCACTGGAGTCCTGACATGAAGCTATTCGTTCTAATTTCTATTGGGTTAGTGTAAGCTACTTCAGGTATTTCTTCTTTGATTGGACTTTATTTAAAATTATTAACACAATAGTTACATTTATATTTACAACTTTACTCTGAAAAAAATATGGCACAAAGAAAACAATTTCTATTTTATTATTTGATTTCACAGTTCATAAATTGGTACTTGGGTGTTTTAGTAATTAAGTTATGAATTTTTTAAACAATTTCTATAATTTATCACTTTCATTATATATTAACTTTTCCTAGACATGTAAGGACAATGGTACTTTGTTTCTTCTGTAATTCAAATTTATCACCGCAACACCAAGCAAAAAAAACAACTACGACAAAAAGTTTGGTTATCAAGAAAAGATTTTTGAATATTATTTTTTTAACTATTTAAGATTTCACTATAACTTTCCTTATTTTCATTATTAAGAAGGTAGTTGGAAGAATTTTACCTCTTTTAACTGCCTAAAGGAATTTATATAGGGAGCCTGGCCCAGGAAGAGAACAACCACCAGTAATGACCACAAATGGTCTAGGTGTAGTAAGCTGGGGGGAGCTCAGCAGGGCCTCTATTTGTTCCAAGTTCTCTCTATGTCCTGTTGTCTCTGCAAATATTGACAAATATTTGTTTACCAAACATTTGCTCTTCCCGTATTCCTATGAATTGTCTTCCTTCCCTTTGAAGCCCCAGACCCCTACCCCTATCCCCTAGGTTCAGGATGGCATATAAACCTCAGTTACCTGACTGTCTGGGAGCCTCTCATGTCTGTGTGGGGATTCTGTACATATGAAATCAAATTTTTTCCCCTTTACTCTGTCTTATGTCAATTTAATTATTAAACCACCCAAAAGAAACTAAAAGGGTAGAGGACAAATTTTCCTCCCCTACACAAGGACATAAATCTATATTGCTGTATTCAAGCTTGAGGTTAGAGATAAAAAGCTCTGTTCTGGCTCTAAATTCTGATCAAAGAGTTAACCTAGGACTTATTCTCTGTCAAGGACCACTTTAGCCTTCATTTTCCTTATCTGTGAAATGGAGCTGAAAATATATTCCTTTTTATGCCTTTTTCTTTCCCTATATATGACTTGTTTTAGATGTTTGTTTAGAGGAATAACTTAGACAATGAATAAAACTATTTTATTTAATTCAAAGCATTTCCCAGTTATTTATTAATTATAATGACCAATTTTAATTTATGATTATACTAGACATTCAATAAATTTTTCAAGTCAATCTTCTACCACTTTTTAAAAAAATAATAGACTATATTATAAAGTAGTTTTAGGTTTTACAGTAAAACTGAGGAGAAAGTACAGAAAGTTCCCACACACACATTCCCTCTCTCCACCCTTGGTTTCCTCTATTACTAACATCTTCTATTGCTGTGGTGAATTTGTTACAACTGATGAAACAATATTGATGTTTTATTACCTAAAGCTAATGCTTTATATGAGAATTTGCTCCTTATATTTTACAGGTTTTGTCGGTTTTACCAAAAGCATAATGCTATGTATCTATAATTACAAGTACTATGTAGAATAGATTTATTGCCCTAAAAACCCCTGTGCTCCCCTTATTTACTACCACCACCCAGAAATAACTCCTAGCAAACACTTATCTTTTTACTGTCCCTATAGTTTTGCCTTTTTGTGAATGTCATATAGTTGGACTCACACAAGAAGGCCACAGCCTTTTTTTTCCTGGCTTCTTTTACTTAACAATATGTATTTAAGCTTCCTCCAATTATTGCTTCATTCTTTATCCTTGAATAATATTCCATTGCATGGATTACCACAGTTTGTTTATCCATTCACCTTTAAAAGGAAATCTCGGGCTTCCCTGGTGGCGCAGTGGTTGCGCATCCGCCTGCCGATGCAGGGGAACCGGGTTCGCGCCCCGGTCTGGGAGGATCCCCCATGCCGCGGAGCGGCTGGGCCCGTGAGCCATGGCCACTGAGCCTGCACGTCCGGAGCCTGTGCTCCGCGCAACGGGAGAGGCCACAGCAGAGGGAGGCCCGCATACCACAAAAAAAAAAAAAAGGAAATCTCAGTTGCTTCCAATTCTTGGTTAATATGTATAAAGCTGCTACAAATATCAGTGTGAAGGTTTTCGTGTGGATATAGTTTTTAACACACTTGCGTAAATTTATCTAGGAGTGGATTGCTGGATTTTATAATACGACTATGTTTCCTTTTCTAAGAAGCTGTCGAACTGTCTTCTAAAGTAGCTTTATTATTTGTATCTTTAGAAGCAAGGAATGAGATTTCCTGTTGCTCCATTTCTCCACCAGCATTTGATGTTGTCAGTGTTTTGGATTTTAGTGCAGTGATATCTCATTGTTTAACTTGCAATTTCCTAATATATATGATATTGACATTGAGAATATTAATGTAGGCTTATTTGCCATCTATGCATCTTCTTTGGTGAGGTGTTTGTTAAGATCATTTGCCTATGTTTTAATTAGGTTGTTTGTTTTCTTATTGTTGAGTTTTAAGTGTTCAAGTATATTTTGGATACAAGTACTTTCTCAGAGCTATGCATTAAAAGTATTTTCTTCCAGTCTGTGGCTGGTCTTTTCATTCTCTTAACAGTGTCTTTACAGAGCAATATGGGATCTGAAAACTCATTGTCAAACTCAAGTTCATCTATATTGTCTACTATGTTATATTCTAGAAGTTTTATAGTTTTACATTTATATTTAGGTCTATGATCCACTTTGAGTTTTGTTTTGTTTTGTTTTGTTTTTTATGAAATTGTAAAATTTTGTCTAAGTTCATTTTATTGCATTTGGATGCCCAGTTGTTTTAGCACCATTGGTTGCAAAGACTATCCTTTCTCTATTGAAATGCCACTACTAATTTGTCAAAAATCAATTGACTATATTTGTGTAGGTGTATTTCTGTACTCTATTCCATTCCATTGATCTGATTGTGTACTTTTTCACAAAAACCACACTGTCTCAATTACTGTAACTTTATAATATCTTGAAGTAAGATAGTGTCTGTCCTTGAATTTTATTCTTCTCCTTTAATATTGTATTTCTTATTTGGGGACTTTTTATTTTCCATATAAACTTTAGAATTAATTTGATGATATTCACAAAGTAAAACTTGCTGAGATTTTGACTGGGATTGCTTTGAATTTATAGATCAATTAGGGGAGAACTGATATCTTAATTATGGACGCTTCCTAACTGTGAAATGGAAAATCTCTCTAATTATTTAGTTTTTTGATTTTTTACATCAGTTTTATTGTTTTCCTCATATATATTTTGAGAATACTTTATTAGATTTATATTTAAGAATTTCAACTTTGAGGATGGTAATTAAAAGGTTGTTGTGCTTTTAACTTCAAATGCCAGTTGTTCACTGCTTGTATATTTTGTTATAATGGCTTATTAGTTTAAGAAGATTTTTGTGTGTGTGAAATATCTGGGACTTTGTCCATTGACAATCATGACATCTGTGAATAAAGACAGATTCATTTCTTCCTTCACAATCTGTATATGTTTATTTCCTATTGTTTTCTTAATGTATTAGATAGAAAATTTATTACAATGTTGAAATATTGAGTAGAAGTAGTTAGGGAAACATTCTTTCCTTTTTCCTGATCTTAGCAAGAAAGCATCTAGTTTATCACCATTAAGTATAATGTTAGTAGTTGATTTTTTGTAGATATTTTTATAAACTTGAGGAAATTTGCTTCTATTACCAGTTTGCAGAGATTTTAAAACCACAAATGGGCATTAGATTTTGTCAAATGTTTTTCTGTATCTATTGATATAACCATATAACTTTTCTTCTTAGCCTATTGATATAATATATTGCATTAATGTATTTTTGAATGTTGAACTAGCCTTGTATATTTAGTAAAATCCCACATGGTTGTAGTGTGTACTTATTTTTATACATGGTTGGATTTGATTTGCTAATATTTTATTGAGAATTTTGCACCTACTATCATAAGATAGTTTTCCTTTCTTGCAATGTCTAGTTTTGGTATGACAGTAATGCTGACCTTATAAATGAGTTAGAAAGTGTTCTCTCTGCTTCTGCTTTCTGGAACAGATTATAGAAAATTGTGTATCTTTTGCTCTTTAGTGTTTGGTGGAATTCACCAGTGAAACCATTGGGGCCTGGTGCTTTCTGATTTAGATTGTTATTATTTATATTTAATTTCTTTAAGAGACACATTTTTTCAGATGATCTATTTGTCCTTGTGAGTTTTGGTAAATTGTATGTTTTAATGAATTGGTATATTTAATTTAAGTTATTGAATTTGTGGCAATACAGTTGGTCAGCGTATTCCCTTATTATCCATTTACTGCCCTTGGCATCAGCTACTCCATGGTCTTGCTGCCTCAGTATCCGTTTTTGGCCAAGTAGCCTGCATTGACCTTAAACTGACTGTAGCCCCTCATGCAAGCACAGGCCATAGATAGCAGCCTGCAGTCACAAACGAATGTAAGTTCCTGATATGATTTTCCCAACAGCCCTTGCGATTAACAGTCTCCCATGCCTCCCAACACCTTATTCATATCCACCCCTTTGATAAGACCCCTGTGGGATTTACCAAAATCCTTTCTCTTTTTGTTTGAATTGACCAGTCTGGTCTTAGTGCTGGACTGAAAAATACTTCCTACAGACCCTAATAAAGACATATGTCCCAGGTCCTATCTCTGTCTGCACTCTGCCTTGACCTCCTCACATGGACCTTCTAGATATGCCAAGACCTATAAATAATAAACTTCTCTATTTCAAGCCTTTTATGGTCTGTTGTTGAACTGCAACAACTCATCATCCAGCACACTGTGTTCCACTTAACAAGTGCTAATTTGACAAATTCACAACAAACTAGCTTTTTGTTTTGTTGATTTTTTCTATTGTTTTCTTGTTTTCAATGTAACTGATATCTGTTCTGATTTATATTATTTATTTTCATCTGCTTCTTTGGATTTAATTTGTTTTTTTAATTTTTTCATAATGTGGAAGCTTAGATGATTGGTTTTAGATCTTTCTTCATTCTAATATTGCATTCTATGATGTAAGTTTTCCTCTATGCACTACTTTTGCCATATCACACAAATTTTGATAAGTTGTATTTTTATATTAATCAGATAAAAATATTTTAAATTCCACTTAACACATTTTTTCAACACAGTGTTTTTTAGAAGTGTGATGTTAATCTCAAAATACTTTGGGATTTCCAGCTTTTTCTCTATCATTAATTTCTACTTTAATTCCATGTGGTCTGAGCACATACTTTGTATCATATCTCTTATTTTAAATGTGTTAAAAAGTGTTTTATGGTCCAGAAAGTTGCACATCTTGGTGAATGTTCAATGTGACCTTGAGAAAAATATGTATTCTGCCGTTCTTTGATGAAATATTCTATAAATGTCAAATAGATGCATTTGGTTTATAATACTGTTCAGTTCAACTATATCCTTACAGATTTTTTGTGTGCTGGTTCTGTTGAAGCATCCAACTATAGAGTGGATTTGTCTATTTCTCCCTGTAGTTCTATCACTTTTTGCCTCATGAATTTTGATCTTGATGCTATGTTTTTACATACATATACATTAAGGATTGTTATATTGTCTTGGAAAATTGACTCTCTTATCATCATGCAATGCCCCTCTTTATCCTATAATGAATTCTTTATTAGCCAAACAGTTTATATTTTAAAAATATAAATTTCCTGATATAACCTATATGTGTGTTAAATAGTCATTGAAATATTACAAGTTTTTAGAAAACAGGCTAATAAGACCTTATACTTATTTGCATAGATTACTTAATGAAATAATAAATTTAGTTTGAAACCAGTAGTGAAGGATATCCACAGCTCCAAATTTCAAATTGGGGTATGTATATAAATGTTAGTAGTTAAATTAATGATATGAATTAAATTAATGAAGAAAGAAGAAGAAGGAGGAGGAGGACAGTTTCTTTCCTTCCAGTATTCCCATTACATATAATTTATGCATTTTGTAATTGTCGCACAGTTCTTAGCTTCTATGTCATCTTTTTAATTAATTGTTTTTTCTCTTTGCATTGCAGCTTTTGAAGTTTCTATTGCCATATCTTCAAGCTCGCTGATTTACTCCTTTGCCATGTCCATTTCTGTTACAGAAGTTTTCATTTCTAGAATTTTCTTTGGAGGTTTTGTTAGAACTTCCATCTTTCTGCTTTCATTATCCATATGTTCATGCATGTTGTCCACTTTTTGCATTAAAATCCTTAGCATATTAATCATAGTTATTTTAAATTTCTGGTGTGATAATTCCAAAAATCTCTGGAATGTCTGAGTTTGGTTCTAAAGCTTGGCTTGTCTCTTCATACTGTGTTTTTTGCCATTTAAATGGCAACCTTGTAAATTGTGTTGAAAACTGGGCATGTTGTACTGAGTAAAAGGAAATGAGGTAGATAGGTCTTTTGTGTGAGATTTTATGTTTCTCTGGCTAGGGACTAGATTATGTTTACTGTTTGCTGCAGCTGTGGTGTCAAAAGCTAAAATTTCCTATAGTCTCCATGTTTTAGTCTCTCTTGTTCTCTTTAGGTATACCTAGAGACTCTTTAAATAGGTCTGAGGTTTACAGTTCTTTCAGCAGTAATCTGTCAAAGCTTACTAGAAGTTTTGAGATTCTCTAACGCATTCCTTGTACAGATCAGAAAATGTAAGCAAAGGTCCAACACAGTATCTGTGACAAAACTATAGTGAAAACCTATTTGGTTGGCCAAAAAGTTTCTTCGGTTTTTAAGTAAAAATAAAAGACACATTTTTCATTTTCACCAAGAACTTTATTGAACAACGTACTCACTGTTTTGCTCCACTACCTTCTGCCATTTTTTCAGGCAACTTCATAATTCCATCTTCCCAAAACTTTTTATCTTTTTGAGCAAAAAACTGTTCCAGGCTCCCTTTACAGTCTTCCAGGGAATTGAATTATTTTGCCATTAAGGGAATTTTGTAAAGACAGAATTAAATGAAAATATGAAGGTGAAACATCTGGTTAATATGGCAGATGAATCAGAACTTCCCAGCCAAGCTGTAACAGTTATTGCCTGGTCATCAAAGAAACGTGTGGTCTCGCGGTATCATGATGGAAGATTATACACCTTCTGTGGACTAATTCCAGGCACTTTTCATCGAGTGTTGCTTTCAGTTGGTCTAATTGGGAGCAGCTCTTGTTGGAATTAACCATTTGGTTTTCCAGAAGAATCTCATAAGAGAGGACTCCCTTCCAATCCCACCATATACAAAACATCACCTTCTTTGGATGAAGACTAGCCTTTTGTGTAGTTGGTGGTGGTTCATTTCACTTGCCCCACAATCTCTTCTGTTCCATATGATTGTACAGTATCCACTTTTCAGGGCCGTCACAATTTGTTTTAAAAAAGGAACATTTTCATTTCGTTTAAGTACAGAATTGCATGCGGAAATACAGTCAAGACGGTTTCTTTCACTTAAGTTATGTGGAACCCAAACATCAAAGCGATTAACATAACCAAGTTGGTGTAAATGATTTTCAGCACTTGATTTGGATATTTTGAGTATGTAGGCTATCTCCTACATGGTATAACGTTGATTGTTCTCAATTAATGTCTTGATTTGACTGCTATCAACTTCAAGTGTACCCGACCATGGATCATTGTCCAGCTAGAAATCACCAGCAAGAAACTTAGCAAACCACTTTTGATATGTTCTGTCAGTCACAGCACCTACTCCATACACTGCACAATTTTTTTTTTTTGCATTTCAGTTGTGTTTTTACCTTTCTTGCAGGTAATAATAAAGCATAATATGCTGAAAATGTTCCTTTTTTTATTCCATCTTCAATATTAAAATGGCTACACAAAAATTCACCAATTTGGTAAGGCTATTTTTTTTTTAATGCATGCTGATATAACAGCTGTCACAATACAATCTAACAAAATTGTCTCCAACGAAATTAAAGACAACTAAGCACTACTAGGGTCATCTTACAGAAATATGTGAACAAATCTTTTGGTCACCCCAATAGTTTTCCTGAGTCTTAACTCAGGACTCTTTTCTCCTAATACATAAATGAAATACAGGAGACAAGTAAAAGCATAAGGAATGTTGAAACCTTTGTATCTATTCTTATAGCTGTGCTAATAAGAACATCTAAGAAGAAAGACACAGTGACTCTGAATCCAGAGCAACTGTTAGGGAGAAGGTAGGAAGAAATTAGCTGTGATCAGTGAAATCATAAAAGTGCTTGGGTGCAGTTCTTTCAAATGGGGTAAACTTATCCCCTTTGTCTTTACACAAGATGGATGGAAAGAGAAAAGGGTCCCAAATTTCAAGAACTCAGCATACTTATATGTGTCACTAAATGAACTAACTGGTATTTGACTGAGAAATCTGAAAAATTAAGGGGGTAGGATAAACATGAAGAATTGAAAAAAAAGAATATTTCTCTTGGTAAAATATAACAATACCTTATTAAAGTTAAAAAAAATAGAAAAATGTGCAATCTGTGTTTGAATAACCTGGTTCCTGACATTCTTAAGAGTAAAGGTTGTTTCATCTCCCTTTACACTCTTATTATGCATTTTATCTTAGGGAGTATAGCACAGCTAATTAATGTACCATGATAAATGGAGTTTCTGTATCATTAGAATCCACTTATAAAGAATGAAAAGGGACCTGCATGTGCAAACATAGAAAAGCTAATCCCTAGCTATCAAAGGTTCATCTCCTGCAAAGTGATTTCACTTTGCTCATACATTTAATAGGAGTCATTTATATAAAATTCAGGCAATGGGAGAGAAACTGTAAAAAAAAAAAGGAAGTTTTAATTGAGTGATTCAGCCATCAATTCAGTCTTGTCAGACTGTAAGAAGAGAAATTGAGACAGAAATCCTGAGAGAGGATTTCCTACAAAAAAAAAAAAAAAAAAAAAAAACCTGAGAAAACCAAAGTAGATATTTTCACTGTTCCTAGACAGGGAGGAAACTTGCCAATTGCTATAATTTTTAGAAGAGTGAAGCTTTCAGGACATTATATTATACTTAGATATCCAGTAGCTAGCTTATTCAGTCTCTCATCTCTGCAAAATTTTTAATATGCATATTTTAACAATGACCTTTTTAAGAATATATTTGATACAAAAAATAGGGTAAAGGCAAATGAGATGAATACTTGCAAATTCTAACTTAGAAGATTTTTTATTAGTAATTATATAAAAGATATTTCCCAGAATTCATGATAACAAAACTCTAAGATATTTTACTTTCATTAAAGGGAAATTGATTTAAAAGGCAGATTGAATTCTTTGTGAATAAGAGATAAAAGTCTTCAGTTGCCTTACCTGTGTAAGCTATGAATTACGTAAGCTAGAATTTTATTCCCTTAGATGACACTTGACTTAAAACACACCAGCCATATTGACTAATATACTAGTCTACATGATACACTTCTCTTATCTTTATTATTGTTTCTCATCTAGTCAAAATTTCCTTTCTTAATATTTTAACTACATTTTGAGGTCAAACATACGAATAGAATTCCTTTTTAATTGTACAGAAAAGATGATGAAATAGAAAATTCTCTGTTGTGCAAACCTGAATGAAGAAAAAATATGCTATGTCACATGAGATGTTTGCACATTTCTCATAACCACTTTTTAACAGGCATTGATAAATTAGACATGTGAAAGAGAAGAAAATGGGTAAATAATAAGGAATATTTCAAGCTAGAGAAACTTAACTGGTTTAACCTTATATTTATATTTTTTAAATGGATTAAATTGTATGTAAGAAGTAGGATGTTGTTGATGAGTTTGAAAACACAAATGTAAGACTGAGTAGATATTATTGTAGATAGTTTTCTGCCTTAAGCTATTATGTTAATTAATTATTCTTCTCTTAACTGGAAAATATTAAACAAAGAGGGGTCACAGACTTTGAAGTCAATGACTATCTCTAACATACCATTCAATATGAAAGTTATGTTTATTATAATCCATAGATTAAAAAAATAAGTGTGTTGTTAAATGAGGACTATGCTGCCACTAGACCATTTTTTAAGAAATAACATATCCCTTCATATACACATGAAGTAAATTTTCTATTTTATTCCATCTCTTAAGATATCCTGTAAATATGTATATGACACATCAGTAAAACCATATTTATGTAAACCCCTATGTCTCTGGTATTGTTTCAAGTAAAATCTTCTTTCAAGATGGTAACAGTGGTCTGTTCTCCTATCTTCCTTTTCATCTCAGCCTGGTAGAATCATGTGTTGTTCTCTTAACAAGACATTACCTCCAAACACCTTCTTGTTATCCAATTTACTTTTTTAAAGATAAAGGTTATTTAAATCATGATTTAACCAGTTAATCATTATTTTCTGAGCAACGAACTGTGTACCAGGCACTGTCTCAGTCATTGGGGATACAAAAGAGGTAAACTCTATTTCTTGGTAAACGTTGACGTGAAACCTTACTTTCCATTGTAGAATGTCAATGTTTCTCAATTTTAAAGGGCATAGATATTGAAATCAGAGATTAAATTGAAGGAAGTAGTGTTTTAAGGGACAAATTAATCCCACATATATCTATTTAACATTTTGGATTGCTTTAGTAGACTGTAAGTTTCTTGAAGAGAATGTCACGGGTTATTATTCTAGTGTCAATCATGGAATACCATATGATGAATGTTTATTGAATAAATGAGTTAATGAAAGAATGAATTAATGAAACTGGCACAGCACTCTCTTAAGTGAGACAAGGGAAAAAATTATAAAGACGGAATCTTGGTCATATAAAAAAATAAAAGAATATAGTTACATTTAAACTTGTATTATTAAAGGTAAATGTCAAAATTTCTATGCCTTCTGAAAGTTTTAAAATATGATATTAAAATCAGATATATAAAAAACATATTCACTGAAATACAAGTTTCATGAGACAGGATAATTTTTGCTATTGGCCTCTATCAAACTTTTACCTTTCAGAGATACCTGGAACAAATAGGAGACTATAAATTCTTGTTGAATGAATGGACGACTGATTGAATGACATGGTATAAGTATTCATTGTCTCTTTGAAATTAAAGGAATTAATATCTTTCAGTAAATTTATAAAATTTCTGTAGCTACTTACAGTGAAGGGTAATGTCTACAGTTGCTTTTGTAAAGAGAGACTTCTTGTAATTCCAAGTATTTACCTTTGCAATATTCAACTTAGAGTTTATATTTACTTATTATTTGCTTTTTAGATTGCTGCTAAGATATGTATGGCATATATTTAACATCTTGTAGTTATCCTTTGTTTGTTGTATTTTAGTTTCAGTTCCTCGAGTGGACACTTGATGATTAATTGAAAAAACTCCTGAATTTATTCTGTAATGAATAGCTTATATTTTAAAAATCTTAATCCACTAATATAGCCTCCACTCATGCTGAAAAGTCATTGAAACCTGTTCAAGTGTTGAGAAAAGTGATATCTTATACTTATATGTATAGATAACTCCATGACATTATAAATGTATTATGAAATCTCTAGCAAGGGATTTTAGCAGGTCCAAATTTCAAATTGAGTTAAGAAATATGAAGGAGAAGCAAGAGCAAGAGAGATAGAGGAGCAGGAGGAGGAGGAGGAGGAGGAGGAGGAGGAGGAGGAGGAGGAGGAAGAAGAAGAAGAAGAAGAAGAAGAAGAAGAAGAAGAAGAAGAAGAAGAAAAAGAAGGAGAAGGAGAAAGGGAAAGGGAAGGGGAAGGAGGAGAAGGAGAGGAAGAGGAGGAAGAAAGGGAAGAAGGGAGAGGGGAAAGAAGGGGAGGGGGAAGAGGAGGGGAGTAGAAGGGGGAGGGGGAGGAAGAAGAAGAAGGGAAAAAAGGGTAAATAAAGTCTAAAGCTAGAAGACACGATAGACTTAACAATGGTGTTTTCCCTTTGCTGAGTATTAAATGTTCCCCAGATACAATTTCTACTTAATTATTTTCATAAGCTGACATTTACTAAAGGCAATATTTTTTCAAGACTTACCTTAAAATACAGTTTTTAAATGTTTGCATTTTTATTAATTTGTATTACTCAACTGGAAAAGTATTATTTTCATGGCAAATAAGGAGGGTTATAATAAATGACAAAATATAATACATGTAATATATAATTGATTATATTTTTATAATGGGGATTTTCCCATACTGTATTCTGGAGTCATAATTTCCCATTTCTCAAAAGATAGAGAGAAAATGATTTTAAAAATATATATATTAGAGTATAGTTGCTTTTACAATGTTGTGTTAGTATCTGCTGTACAGCAAAGTGAATCAGTTATACATATACATATACCCCCTCTTTTTTAGATTTCCTTACCATTTAGGTCACCACAGAGCACTGAGTAGAGTCTTTCTGGATTTTAAGTTAACATCATTTTAGGCTCCATATTGATTCAAACCCTACAAAGTTTAAAATAATAAGCAATCATTAAGTTTTTCATAAGAGTCATGAACTGAGCTACATGTTGGCTTGGCTCCCTTTTTGGATTTTAATCTACCCAAGGTTGTTACTCTTCTGAATTATTTTAATTCTAAGCTCCAAATATCAATGATTCATCATACTGAAGATATTATACAAAGTCTGTTTTCTCTGTTGCTTTCCTCAGGGTACATTGTTATGTATTTGTCAAAATAATAAGCCTATTTAATCACAAATATTCTGTTCTCCGATGCTTCTAGAACTGATGAATATTTGAAAAATGGGAATTTTTAAAAACCAACATAAATTACTATAATATAGTTGCATTATATTTTCAATATTTGAATATCTGATTAATGGCATTCTTAAAGTAAATTTATTGGTATTTCATTTTGAATCATCATAAGCCTTGCCATTTAGATTGCAAGATATTCAAACTATTTTCTCAACTCTTTATTCATTAATCCTATTGGCCCGTGAAGGCATGAATTTAATGAAAAAAGAAAAAATTATTGCTTAATGAATACACTACACAAAAAGGATGAAATGTGATAATGCATATATTAACATCCAATAGTTTTCCAAGAATCATAATAAAATTTTATGGGTGAAAGTTAAAGGTGAACATGTATTTTTAAAGTTTTAAAATAGGCTTTATTTTCTAAAATATTTTTGGTTTACAGAAAAGTTAAGAATGTACAGTGAGTCTCCATATACCACATAGTAAATTTTTTCTATTATTAACAACTTAAATAAGCATACTACATTTGCTACAATCATACATATATATATAATTTATACATTTAATTATTTTATAGTGACATTTATTAACATATTTTGCCATTTGTCATGTTATTTTTCTTTCATCCAATGTGTGAAAGTCCTGCCACTGTGTGAAATTCACCTACTAAATTTTTAGACTTTCCCTTTTTCAAATGTATATATCATTGGTATCAATATTACCTTCCTGGTTTCACAAGTGGGGTGGGAAATGATATGTTATCCATTTATATAGGAAAATTGATTTATCTCTATAGATTATGATAGAATTTTTCAAACTGTGGTCAGGGCAGTCAAAATACTTCAGTGGCATTCTCAGCAAACTCAAATTCTAATACCTTAAAAACAGTTGTTTTGAAGAAAGAGTAGCAAACCCTGTCTTATAACAATAGAAGGATTTCAGTCAATTCTTAGTCCTTTTGCATTTGTATGTTTTTATGATTGCAATTAGACACAATACTAAGATATAAGGGCAACCTGATTTTTTGTCCAAAAATGGAACAAATTCTATTCCCCACAATTTGGGCTGGATTCAATTGAGAGAGAGGTTTGTGGAAGTGTTGAGACCGTAACCCATAATTCCTAATATGCAGTCTAGAGATTTGTGTTGAACTGCATTACACTTTATCACGTGTGACATAAAAAGGCAGATTTTCCTGCTCTCACTTCTTTTTGGGGAAAAAATAAAAGTGGCATCCTTTAAAACCAAGTTATAAAATATATCAAGGACAACTAGAAAGGTTTGAGAAGTTCTGTTTTTATCATCACAGATATAGTATTGTTATGAATTGAATACTTTAAATAATGATTAAAAACCAGGTAACTTGAAGCATCTAAAAAAAGACAAGGTGTGAAAATAGCAAGAGTGTGTTTTATTTTTATTTTGGTGAAAAATAATTACTGAACTCTAAAATAAATGCTTTTGATTAGAAATATTTTTCTTCAGAAAATTTAGGTGCAAACAGAAATATAACACTTAGAAATGTCCTTGGACAACATCTCCAACTTTTTATTTAATAAGCAAGTTAAACCTGAAATCCCCAGCATGTCCCATCAGTTGAAATCTAACTGGAATGTATCTTGATGCTGTCCCAACACAGCCTTGATCAGTGTCACCATCATCCTCACAAGTAGCAATTGAACACTTTAGTGAGAAGAGACTCCAAGGGGAATTTATAAAGTACATAGAGAGTAAATTTACATTTCTCCTAAACAAATATGCAGAGAAGGCACTAAAATGTTAAGAAAGTAGTGTTTTTGAGCCCATGGAACACAGTTTGGAATATGGTAATAGATAATTTTCATGTCTTTAAGATATTTTAAAATCAAATCTTGTAACATTTTATTCTTTAGGATTTGCAAAGCTCTGTTATGATAAAGGGGTGATGCACTTGATAATGTTTATTTTTTTTTTAATGTGACCCCAACAAAGGAAATAACAAATGCTGGAAATAAATGAAAAGCTATCATTATCAAAATCATGAAACATAGTGTCTATATTTTTTAAATAATAGAAAAAAATCATTAAAATTATTGCTGAGTTCAAGTACATATAAACTTCATATAGAAGACCTTTGTCCCTTTCCATTTACCTGATTTAATATATTTAAAAATTAGTACATCAGGGAATATACTAAACCATATACTCACATGGACAGGGACAATTAAATGTGTTTTCCAAGAGTTGGCTATAAATTCTCCACTCCTTCTAAAATGAATATATATATAGGACACTACAATGTTTTCATGACAGAATTTGATAAATTTTAAGCTCAGAAAATCTTTCATATGTATAAAATTTAAAAAATCCAAATCAACCATTACCTTTATTGTATCCCACAGTGATAGAAATAGATTATGGTTTAGAATATTTGAGATAAAAATAAACAATAGAAATCTGATTTGAGTTCTCTTCATAAACAGAATATAGCTTTATTTTAAAGAATATATATGTAAATCTTCTTAAAATAAAAGTTGTGATGAGCTGAACACCTCAATATCAGTTAATTTAACTTATCATCTGTAGTCTCTCTAGCTCAAAAGAAATATATTAATGAGTCCCCAAAAGAAGTATATCAATTGATTACTATATAGAAACAAAGCAACAAATCCATTATAATCTAAAATGATAAATATTTCTAAAAATAGGCTATTTTACAGATTTGTGCAATTGATGAATAATGTATTTTTATTTCTATCGTTTGTCATTTTTAGAATTTTATGTCAAACAAGCAAAGTTAATAAATTAATGAAGATAATGCCATTTATGTTATAGAACTGTCATAAATATAAATGTCTACATTTTACATGAGATTTTGATAACATTTCTTTCATAATATATACCTTTTTATATTTCATGATGAAACATTATATTTGTGCCTCTTGGCTAAAACAAATTTGACATTGATAGTGGCCTAGGGGGTAAAGCAGAATAAAAACAAAAACAAATTTAATCAACAAAGGAACATCTTTTCATTTTATAATCACCAGAGACACATTTTTTGATATAAATGGTTTATATGTTGGGGAATGTTGATTAATAAAGTCTACTGAACAAAAACAAAAGAACAAAGATAAAAAAAGTCTATAGAGTCAGCAAAGTATTAAACAAATGATCAGTGATCAGAATATAAAAAAAAAAGATGATAGGTTGCACAAGGTATTTTTTCCCTAAACCATATTAAATATGCAGTCTTTAAAATGCATCATGCTTCATTTTTCTACTTTTCTCCTTCACCATCTAATAACAGTTTTCTGGTTGCTACAAAACAAACATCCCCCAAACTTTGTGTTTAAAGCAATAACGTTGAAAACACTTCGGAATGGTGGAGTAAGAGCTGTAGAATATGCTAGTCCATAAAAGCAGTGAATTTTTTTTTTTAATGTTTTAGCTAGGCTCTTTTATTAAAAAGAAACAAACAAACAAAAAAACAAATGCAGACTGACTCTTCAGAGATAAGATTTGGAATCAGACGCATCCAAAAGGTCACCTGAGATCAGGCTGAGGACTGTGCTTCCCCTGGTGGGGACCAGCTGGCAGACACTTCCAGACAAGGCCTTGGTGTCAGCTGAAAGCGCTAGAGGCCCAGGTGATCCCCATTCACCCAGGCCCAGTGCGCATCTTGAGGACTCGGAACTCTCGCTATTGACAGAACGGACTGTGAAGTTCACCAGGCCACACACTTCAGGGAGAAAGGAGCCGCACAAAGCTTCTGGTCTGTTCACGGCAGACGTCCCTTCTTGACTCCTTCCAGACCCCGGCTTTGACGGTGAAAGGCACTTCCCTGTGGTACCGGCATCTGGGGGAAACACATGCTCAATCACGTGACCTTAACCTGCCTGGCAAAGTTGTAGCTTTGAGCAACTGCTGCTCTGTCGCTACTTATGCTTTGAAATCTGCCATAAAAGAGAGATGCCGTGCATGAACGGGGCTCATCCTTTTAGCGTTCAGTTGTAAGCATTGGTCGGAGGAACTGAGCCACAGTTGTAAATGTGAATGATCTCCATGCAAAGTCTTTTCCCCTGACTTAAAGGCGACATTCTCATTTTTTGTAAATCATTAGGCATTAAGTAGCAGCCAAATACTCTTATTTCTAGCTTTAAGTTATTTACAAAGTCACTTCTTTTTGCAAAAACCTAAGTTAAACTCGTAGTTTATGACATAATAACTGCTGATTTATGTTTTTGCTAAAGGTACCTTTTGTATCTGCTGTGTATTATAGCAATAAAATAATCATTTTGTTAGGAAAAAAATCAACAGGTATTCTTTCATAATTCACCAATTCGATATGGCAAAAATTGTCGATACTGGCAAAAATTGTCAAAATGAACTTTTTAGAACTCTAGAAATTAACCACAGGTAAACTGAAAGAGTGATTATTCAAGAAAAATGACTAAATCACAGTAAATACAAATTTCTTGGTGTTTTAACTTTCCTTTTCCCATTTCCCATTTCCCTTACCCCATGTACTCTTGAAACTAACAGCCTTGTAACAAGGATAGCCATCAAAACTGGAAGCTTAACAGCTGTTAGTGAGGGTTTTGGAGCTTGTCAAAAAGCCCCATCTCCAGAGATTGTCACTATTTGGCAGTTTCCTGAAAAATATTCAGACATAGAGTTTGTCTATATTGGTGTCTGAACTCTCTCACTGAGAAACCCTATCCCTAGAGCATTCATAGAAACATTCAATGGCAATTCCTTAACATCACAGCTGCCTGAGGTGGAAATAACAGCTGGGGTAAACAAGAGTCTTGCTAAAAAAATTAGAAAATCTGGAAAATGAGACATTAAAAGGGCATTGAAAAGGTGCAACATATTCCAAGAATCTAAATGGTTATGTCTCCCACCTTAGCTTAGCCTAGCAATAACAAGAAGCCTCCTCCTCCCCATCCATAGTATGAATAGAGACTTAGTGTGTAACCTGGACTTCTCTCACTATTTGGCAGTAACAAGACAATACAGTCCCCTGCCAGAACAGTGTCAGAATGGATCAGTGAAAATAGAACATTTAAACAAGACTCAAAAGTCAAATAAAACAATACAAAAATATTTAAGCTTCAATTGAAAATCAATCATCATAACAAGAATCAAGAATATGTCACAATGGATTTTAAAATAGAGGATCAATTGATGACAAGACTGAGACAACAGAGACATTAGAAATATCTGAAAAAGATTTTAATACATTCATTATAAAAACTCTTCAATGAGCAATTATAACATAATTTTTAATAAATGAAATTTAAAAATAATAAAAAAACAGAGCCTCTTCAAAGAAATTGTGTATATTAAGAAGACCTAAATAGAAATATTACAACTGAAAAATGCAATAACCAAAATAAAAAGCTCAGGTTGAACTCAACAGGAGAATGGAGGTGACAGAGTGGAAGATCATCGATGACAACCAACAAAAATCCCAGTGAAAATGAAGATGGAATAATAGAAATTATGCAATTTCAACAGCATAGAAAAAATACACAGAAGAAAGTGAAAAAAGTCTCATGGGCTTATAAGAGAATGAACAAAGATTTAACACTCATACATTTGATTTTTTTCTGGCAGGGGAGGTAAAGGAGGAGGAGCTATAAATGTACTTAAAGAAGTAATGGCTGAAAACTCTCCAAATGTTGCAAAAGACATAATCCTACAGATTCAACTTGAGTTAGTTCTAAATAGTATAAAGTCAAATAATTCACAACATGATTCATCATAATTACTTTCTAAAAACCAAGTAGGAAGAATAAATTTCAAAAGCATCAAGAGAAAAATGACAGTTTACCTATAGAGTAAAAATAATTTGAAAAAATATTATATTCTGTATCAGAAACCATGGATGCCAGAAATAATAGGTAAACAATACTATTTTTCATGTGCCACAAGAAAAATCACTGTATATACACAGTATACTCACTATATGTCCCCTGAAAATAACCTTCAGGAATGAAGGAGAAATCAAGATACTGTCACATGAAGGAAAAAAAAAATAATTTATCACAGGCACACCTATCATAAAAGAAGGGCTAAAGAAAGTTCTTTAAACAGAAAGGAAATGCTAAAATTTGGAATCTTGGAAATCAGGAATGAAGAAAGATCACAGTAAGCAAAACATGGGTAAATAAAAGACATTCCTTCTCTGTGTTTTCTAAATTATGTCTGTTGATTAAAGCAAAAATTTAACACGGTCTAATGTAGTCCTAAGTGTATGTATGAAGAGGAGCTATTTAAGACATATTGTAAAGTGAGAGACACAAAGGGATATAAAGGGCAATAAGATTTCTATTCTTAACTTGAATGGTGAAAAGAGAACACCAATAGACTGATCAGTTGTGTATAAATAGTGTAATACCTAGAACAACAACTAAAAAAGCTGCATGAAGAGACGCACTAAAAAACACATTCAGTAAATCAAAATGGAATTGTAAATATATGCTCATATAATCCACATATTAAATAGGTCTCTTTTGGTAAAGTTCCATGAGTGCTGTTATTGCTTTCAATTAAGCATTCTGGTAGATGTGTAGTGATCTGTCCTGATGATTTTAATTTGCCTTTTCATAAGGACAAATGATGTTAGAACTTCTTCATGCATATATTGTCTATTTGTGTGTCTTCTTTTATGTGTGTCTACTTAAATTTTCACCCATTATTTTTGGGTTGGTTTCTCTTTCCTCTTTTTTATTGAGTTGTGGACAGTCTTTCTATAACTCAAATACCAGTTTTGTGAGAGATGTGATCCATGAATATTTTTCCCAGTCTGTAGATTGCTTAATTACTTACTTAATGTTACTTTTTGATAATCAAAATTTTTACTTTTAATGGAGATGTATTCACCAATTTTTTAATTTTATGCTTGTTTCTTTCTCTCTCCTGTCTAAGCTGCATATGCCCACCCAAAGACACAGAAGTATTTTCTAAAGTTTTTCAATAAAAGTTTTAAGTATTTAGCTTTTTACCTTTAGGTCTGTGAAACAATACAAATTATTTTTCAACAGTGTGAGGCAAAAGTTGATATTCACTTTTCCCCCAATATTGATATCCAGTAATTCCAGTTTCACTTGTTGAAAACACTTTACCTTCCCAATTGCCTACTATGTCAAAACTCAAATGACTGTAATAATGTGTATTTGTATCTGGGCACTCTCTTCCGATCCATTGACCAGTTTGTCAGTTCTTACACTACAACCACACTATCTTAATTACCTTGGCATTAGTGTGGTGTATTATAAATGTTTCAATTTTGTTCTTTTATAGGATTATTTTTATTTCCATTTCTGTATGAATTTTTTATTTTGGTTGTCATTTTCAAAAATACTCCTAATAGAATTATGATTGAATTAATACATAAAATCGTAGAGATTTGACATTTTAATGTTTTGTCTTCCAATCCATGAACATGCTATATCCTTCAAATGAGTTTGGTATTATTTATGTAATTTCAGAAGTGATAAGTCTTCAGCTTTCCAACCAATATTTTTTTTTTATTTTTAATATTATTGATTTAGGGATTTCAATGTATACCATAATTATTCATGATCTACCAGTGTTAACATAGACTTTTAAAAACAATATTAGGGCTTCCCTGGTGGTGCAGTGGTTGAGAGTCTGCCTGCCAATGCAGGGGACACGGGTTCGTGCCCCGGTCCGGGAAGATCCCACATGCCGCGGAGTGGCTGGGCCCGTGAGCCATGGCCGCTGGGCCTGCGCGTCCAGAGCCTGTGCTCTGCAATGGGAGAGGCCACAACAGTGAGAAGCCCGCGTACCGCAAAAAAAAAAAAAAAAAAAAAAAAAAAATTAAATCATTTATAGTTCATTTTATTATAAATTCCAAAATATTGTTTTATTTTTCCTCTAAAATGTTTTATGTAATTTTAAAAGAAAGAGAAGAAATAATGAAAGATAAAAGTACTTATTCCCTTCAATATTCACCCAAACAATTACTATTTTCAATGTTTTGTATTCCTTCTTATAGATCCAGATTTCAGTCTATTACCATTTCTTTCAGTATTTCTTTTTGTGCAGATCTGTTAGCAACCAAATTTTTAAGTGTTTTTATTTAATGGAGAAAATGTCTTCCATTTCTTTCATCTTGATCTTATTTTTGATGGATATAGAATTCTAGGCTTATAATTTTTATTCTTTTTTTAATTAAAGTTGTACTGTCTTTTACTCTCCATTGTTCCTAAAAATATTCAGTTGTTTGGGAATTGTTATTCCCTTGTTTGTAATATGTTTCACAATTTTTTACAAGATTTTCTCTTCATTTGTGGTTTCAGGATTTAGACTATGATGTACTAAAAAACGTCTATTTTTTTTTTTCATTTTAGTCTTTCTTGATATTTGGGAAATTGTTGAATCTAATCAGCAAATTTGGAAAATTTGAGGCCATTGTTCCTTTTATCAAACTGACTTACAATATTATATTAGTTTCAGAGGTATAACATAGTGATTCAATATTTTTATGCATTAAAAAATCATCACCACTATAAGTCTAGGTACCACCTGTCACCACTTAAAGTTATTACAGTATTATTGACTGTATTTATTCCCTATGCTGTACAATAACTCCCATGACTTATTTGCTTTATACCTGGAAGTTTGTACCTCTTACTTCACTTCAACTATTTTGTTGATTTCCCTACTCCCCTCCACTCTGGCAACCATGCGTTTGTTCTCTGTATCTATGAGTCTGTGTCTGTTTTGTTATACTTGTTTGTTTGCTTTGTTTTATAAATTCCACATGTACATGAAATCATATATGTGTTTTTCTCTGTCTGACTTATTTCACTTAACATAATACCCTTTAGGTATATCCATGTTGTTGCAAATGGCAGAATGTCATTCTTTTTATGGCTAATATTCCATTATATATATATATATGCCACATTTCCTTTATCCATTCCTCTATCAATGGACACTTAGTTTGCTTATAACTCTTGTCTACTATAAATAATGCTGCAATGAACAATGAACATTGGGGTGCATATATCTTTTAAATCAAATGTTTTATATTCTTCAAATAAATACCCAGAAGTATAATTGCTGGACTGTGAAGTAGTTCTATTTTTAATTTTTTGAGGAAACTCCACACGGTTTTCCATAGTGGCTGTACCAATTTATGTCCCCATCAGTGCATGAGGATTTCCTTTTCTTCACAATCTCATGGAAACTTGTTATTATTATTATTATTATATATTTTTTGATGACAGACATTGTGACAAGTTTGAGATGATATCTCATTATGGTTTTGATTTTCATTTCCCTGATGATTAGTGATGCTGAGCATCTTTTCATTTCCTGTTGGCCATCTGTATGTCTTCTTTGGAAAATAAATCTATTCAGATCCTCTGCCAATATTTTAATCATTTTTTTATACTGAGTCACATGAGTATTTTTACTATATTTTGGATATTAACCCATTATCAACTATATCATTTGCAAATATCTTCTCCCATTCAGTAGGCATACTTTTCATTTTGTTGATGGTTTCCTTTGCAGTGCAAAAGCTTTTTAGTTTGATGTGATCCCATTTGTTTATTTTTGCATTGTTTACCCTTGCCTGTGGAGATAGATCCAAAAAAAAAATACTGTCAAGATCAATGTCAAAGAGCATACTGCCTATGTTTTCTTCTAGGAGTTTTTTGGTTCCAAGCCTTATATTTAATTCTTTATTACATTTTGAGTTTGTTTTAGTATGTGGTGTAAAAAAAGATCTAGTTTCATTATCTTACATGTAGATGTCTAGTTTTGCCAATATCATTTATTGAAGAGACTATCTTTTCCCCATTGTATATTCTTGCCTCCATTGTCATAGATTAATTGTCTGTATAAGCTTGGGTTTATTTCCGGGCTCTCTATCTGTTTCATTGAATTATGTGTCTACTTTGGACAGTACCATACTGTTGTTATTACGACAGCTTTGTATTATAGTTAGAAATTAGGAAGCATGATATACCCAGCTTTCTTCTTTCTTAAGATTGCTTTGACTATATGAGGTCTTTTGGGTTCCATACAAATTTTAGGATTATTTGTTCTAGTATTGTGAAAAATTCCACGGGTATTTTGGTAGGTATTGCATCAAATCTGTAAATTGCTTTAAAAGTAATATGGTCATTTTTATTAACTTTATTTTTATTTTATTTATTTTATATTTTATTCAGGCATAGTCGAGTTACAATATTATGTGTCACATGTACAACATAGTGATTCAAATTTTTTAAAAGTTATAATCCAAGTACAGTTATTGTAAAATATTGGCTATATTCCCTGTGCTGTAGAATGTATCCTTGTAGCTTATTTGTTTTACACCTCGTAATCTGCTACCTCTATCTTGCCCCTCCTCCACTTCTCTCTCCCAACTGGTGACCGCTAGTCTGTTCTCTATATCTGTGAATCTGTTTTGTTTTTGGTATATTTACTAGTTTGTTTTACTTTTTAGATTTCACACATAAGTGGTATCATACAGTATTTGTCTTTCTCTGTCTGACTTATTTCACTAAGTGTAATACCCTCTAAGTCCGTCCATGTTGACTTAAGTGGCAGAATTTCATTCTGTTGTATGGCTGAGTAATATTTCATTGTGTATATATATAACATATACTTAATCCATCTCTCTGTTGATGGACATTTTATTTTTTGTGTTTCTATTACAGATTTTTGTTTTGTGGTTGCTATGAGAATTATATATATATCAACCTTTATATATATTTGCTTATTTTAAGCTGATAAGCCACTTAAATATGAATGTATTCAAAAAGAAGTCCATTTTTTACTATCCCCCACTCACTTATTATACTTTTGATGTCATATTTTACATCTTTTTACTTTATGTAAGCCTTAACGACATGTTGCAGTGGTAGTTGATTTAAGACTTTTGTCTTTTAACTTTCTACTAACATTTTAATTAGCTGATATACTACTTTTTCTATATATTCGCCTTTATCAGATATAAAGGTTTATATTTGCCTTGATTTTTTCTTCCATATATTTTCTTATGGCCATTGTTTTTTAAGATATTTCTCTCCCTTATTCTCTTTTTCTTCTTCTTCATGACACTAATTACATATACATTTGATTTTCTTTCATCTTCCACATATACCTGAGACTGTTCATATATATATTTCAGCTATCTCTCTTTCCCTTTATTCTTCAGAGTGATTGTGGTGCATTGTAGTGCCATCAGATTCATTGACTTTTTCTTCTGATACTTACTGTTATTTACTTATGTTTCTCAAGTAAATCATATTGTATTTATTTTTAATTCTATAACTACCGTTAGTTTCCTCTTTGTCAGCTGAAATCTCTGTCTTTTCATTTATAGTGTGCAAGCATTCCTTTACTTGTAGGCATAGTAATAAGAATTGCTTTAAAGTATTTTATTTTCTAATTCCAACATGTAAGTTATTATAATGTTGATGTCCATAACTGTCCATAATTGTCTTGAGAAAGGGTCACATTTACTTGATTATTCCATTGCTGTTATTTTATATCAAGCAGTTTTGTGTTATACCCTGATTTGACCAAAACTTTAAGCTGTATCTCTTAAGTGGCTTCTCAAATCACTTGATATGATTTGTTTTGTGTTTGCCTTGCATATGGGTGGGATAGTCAAGGATTAGGAAGTTGTTTATACATGCAATATGAGCCTCCTCCACTTTTGTTCTCTCTCTCTCTCTTTTTTTTTTTTTTCTTTTCTGTGATTCCCTCCACACTTTCCAGTGTCTTCAGTTTCTCTTAACTTTATCATCAGGTTCATGAGTCTGGAAAGACTACTTGTTCTATCAAATTGTTCTATCAAAGTTTCCTATACTGTATGCATGTATATAGGGTATATACATATATTCAGGCAAAATGTCAGAAAAATGGGAAAATAATTACATGTTATTTTTCTCATCTACGTTTTCACTTCCTTCCAAAATCTGATTTTTTCAACTCCATGTTAGTAGTTGTTTCCACATTATTTCCAGGACTTATAGTGGTTAATCATGGGAGTCATGGTGCAGTGAGAACTTACTCTGTCCTGCAATATTCAGAGTTCTGATCATGTATTTTTCCTTATTGAATGCTTAGTAATTTTTTTGTTGAATTTCCAACACTGTGGACATTTTATATTCTAGATGATGTTTTATTATTTTAACATAATTTACTTCTGACTTTGGCATAGAGTATATTAGGGATATATGACCTCAACCAAATCAGAGATTGAAGTGATTTGAGCCTACACTTAGTCTTTGTGAGAACTGGTTCATTACTGGTTTGTCTTAAGCTGTAGCCCTTTTGTGTCCCAACTGGAACTTGGTTGTTTGTTAAGGTCTCTCCGTCTTGGTTGGCCTGAACTCCATTAGTGTTCCCCACTTTGTTGAAAATGTTGGACGCATGCTAATTTTCTCAGACATTTAACTGCTACTTTCTATTTAGCTTCTCAGCCTCTCAGTCCCAGGCATATTGGAGGAAAGAAAGCAGAACTGTGACTATCTTGCTCACCTTTCAAAATTTCCATTACACCTTTGCTTTAGTGGCATCAAGTAGAGATAACTTCACTATTTGTTTTCTATTGTTTCCAATTTTTCTCACCTAGACAATTTCTTCAAAACAACCTATTTTTTTATTTCTAGAAGTTTAAATTAATTAAAATAATTATTGAAAATTAACTATTTTAAAACAAAATTGATTGACAATAGGTAAAATTATTGACAGCAATAATATATAACACATTATAAAACTTACTTGACAGTATCATTATTATTATTATTATTATTTTGCATTTTTCAATTCCCTTGGATTTTATTTTGGGGTGGATGCTTGCCAGACCGAAATAAAATGATTCTGAATACTTTTAATAATTTTAGGTTCAGTGAAGCCAAAATCATGTAATCTTTCACCTCTTACTAATTAATGTCATTTAATAGTAAATGATGTATGCTGAAAAAGATAAGTAGTACTTTAACTGTATTATATATATATCTAAATTATATTATTCAAGTATAATAACAAAACCAATTATTCTATCTGATAAGATATAATTTTAAAATAAACTCAGTGGAAAACTTTTATTATTGCCCAAAGCAGTAATTCTGAACACATTTTTTAGTCAGGTAAAAGTCTGCAAATCTGATAGGACAGAGAACCTCTTTTTGAAATGTTTCAAATATTCATGTTCATATCACTTATGCTTTCTTTATAAATTATTTAAAAATCAGATTTTATAAAATACTGTATTAAAGAAAATCTTAATGCCTATTCTAGTCTATATCCCTAAGCAATAATAAAGTGATATAAAATTATGCTCACAATTTTTGCCAAGTACATTATGCTAAAATTTTATTTTAAAAATTCAAAAAAATTATTCAGGATGACAATTCAACATTTGTCAGTTCTAAAGACATGTGACCTTAATTGAATCCTAGATGAAATCAAGCATCAAGTAGAAATTATTAGACTGAGAATTAGGAAACCTTTATCATACATCTTATTTGGGTAAGTCACTGCAATTTTCTGAGTCTCCAATGTAAGATATAATTTGATTAAATTATCACTTACAATGCAAATTATTTACTTAACTATGAAATCACTTCTGTAGAATAGTTTTTATTGAAAATGACCAGCTTCAGTTTATCTGTAAAAGGAAAGAAAGTGTCATTAAAGCTATTTCCCATTGATCATCAAGACCAATGACTACAATTGTTCATTAATCCTCTAACTTCACTATTGTGGCAGAGCATGAAGAACAAAAACTGAACAGCGCCAGTCACAATTTCAAGTTCAACAGACATATTGTTCACATGTTGAAATATTGGTCCGTTATGAACTAATGCCTTCAAAGAAGGATGGTCCATGTTTTGGAACATGTCGTGAAAGTATAATAGTGTCATGATGAAAGAAAACATTCCTACATTTATTCAATGATAAAGTTATTAAGTTTAATAAGAAATAACACCACATAATAGCCAGCAGTTCAGGGAACATACTGCATCTTCCTGTACAGCTGTCTCATCACACAAGCTGTTCAATTCCAGCTGGTGCCATAATTGAGTATTCAGTAGGTTATTCTACTCTTCTAGAAAGCCAGCTACTTGTGTCAAAAAATGGTTAATTTCCATTTCCCTAAGAAGCCAGTAAAAGCATTAGCAGCAGTGTAAATACATATGTCTGATTGATGTTCTTTTAGGCATAGGAATTGCTTGACTGCTATTCACTGTAAGAATTTATTGGCCCCTCAGGACCACCCATTAAAAGGATTTTTCGTAAACATATCTAATATAAACTTATTTTAGATAAAATTTTGAACAAAATATTTTTGTAACTAGACAAGATAATGTTGAATTATGTTTAGAAAAATAAGCAAAGTATATATATTTGCAGTCTAAGGTAAAGATAAATGACACCAATCAATGAAATTATACTCAATTTCACTGATCAGTAGAAGAACATATTTTAAAAATACAATTAGATATGATTTTTCATGTACTAGTTTGGAGTGCTTTTAGTGTAAGTTGATGATCCTCTATGCAAAGGGAATTAAAACTTCTATGAAATTATTTTAATGTATGTGTGGATATAATCATGTATGAAAATATGATGCATAAATAAAGATACTTATTGCAGGTCTGTTTGTCATTGCATATTATTCAGAAAGGACCAAACTGACTATCAGCGAGAGACCTTTAAAACTAATTGTATAGATGAGATTTGAACATCTAGGGCTTGCCTGTTTTTCTACATAACAATTTATTGGAACACAACCACATCAATTTATTTACATACCGTCTATGGCTGTTTTCATGCTACAATGACGTTGTTGAGTAGCTGTGACAGAGACCATTTAACCCACAAAGTCTAAAATATTTAGTAGCTGACCATTTGTGTAAAGGTCTGTAGACCACAGCTATAGATTCATATCCTAGGCTACTATGCAGCACATCTAGGTACTAAATGACCTCTAAACATCTTGAGATGGATCAATCTCCACGAGATATTGTGAGAAGGAAAAATGAAAAGAATGCACATAATACAACAATATATATTTTCACATCACATTATTTGTTTATATATAATACATTAATGTATATATCTGTTGACTTCCAATTTTACACAAAATCATCTTTATTACATACTAAAAAAAAATTAAGCTAACTAAATGTGCCTTATTCATAAAATAATAAAATGGTTGATAATTAAGGTATAATTTTTTTATATTTGGATGTGTAATTTTCTATATTATTGACTTTTTCTTTCTGTTTTATCTCATTTTGGTAAAGCTAAATCCTGGGCACATTCAGTCTATTTGTCTGTTGCATGATCAATAAGATTCCCATAGCCCATAGATATAAAGAGTTTTCACATGCATACATTACACTGCTTGCGTTGTAACAGCAGAAATTTAAGGAGTATGATTCTCAGTTGTTCATAACATTGTTATAAACGTATCTCCTGGTAAAGCAAAAAAGTAAGTTTTTTGTGTACAATATGGTCACTTTATTTATTATAAAGATATGCTACACAAGCATATCTAGGGATTTCTTATTTAATACCAAGTTCAAAATTGCTTACAAAAATACAAGCATTTCACCAAAAAGGAGAATCTAATGTTTATCTGTGTACAAATGAAGATTGCTGCTTAAAAATAAATTATTTTTCTCCTTTTCCTTTTCTTGCCTCTTTATCTGAATTTTCATTATTTCTCTCCATTTGTTTCTACCTTATTCATTATCTAAGATCATTTTCACATATACAAGGAGGATAACAAATCTACAAATGTGTGTATGTGTCTGTGTGTGCAATATGTGTATCTACATAAGTTCATTTAGGAAGTTTATATAACATTAAAATATAGACTTACAACAAATTAAATTATAAAATTATGAGAAATGTTTCCAATAATGTTTGAGAATAATAATTACAGAGTTTATTCTACTCCATTCATACCATCCTCGGAAAGAGGATATACAGCCAGTCTACCAGCAGACACATTAACAATTAGTGATTGTCATATCTTAGTTATTCCTCTGAAGTTTCTACATTCCATTTTAATTGGGATAATTGTTTCCAAAATTGTAAGTTAAAGAGTTTCTCTTTAAGATTCAGTTTTAATAATTACCTTGTTTTTATATCAAAGTCATCAAGAATAATATCCAGATGTCCCAGTATATTTAGGCTCTTATAACAAAAATACCTTAGACTGCGTGGCTTAAACTACAAACATGCATTTCACACAATTCCAGAGGCTGGGAAGTACAAGGTCAAGGCGCTAGCAGATTCCTTGTCTGGTGAGAGCTTCCTTCCTGGTTCATAGATGGCTGTCTTTTCACTGTGTCCTCACATAGGGTCTCTTTCATAAGGGCACTCACTAATCCCACTCATGAGGTCTTCACCTACGTGACTTAATCATCTTCCAAAGGTCCTCACCTCCAATACCATCACATGGGGAGTTAGTTCTAACATATAAATGTTGGGAGACATAACTATTACTGACCATGCTCTTAAATTCTCAGGAATCATTACTTAGTGTCTTGAATGGTGACCATAAATGATATTTTGGGGTTTTGATGTTCCAATGTTTGGAAAAATGAAGGCCTGGAAAATTATTTGCCAAACGTAAAGAGGTACACAATTTTATTATTGTCATTGTATTTACCTTTTCCTAAGCCAGGTTAGTGTGAAGCTGATCCTAAGTGAAGCTCAGAGACAAAAATAATACATTTCTTTGTAAGTAAATTTATATTTTTCTAAAACAAAACCAAATACCCTCCAAACACTATCAAATAATATTTAGTATGTTATTTAATGCTGTTCATATAAAATGTAATGCTGTTCATACATAAAAGTAAAATGAATGCCAGTTAGAGAAAGTAAATTCAAGTTCTTTACACCCCATAAATACAGTATTAAGGATTGGTAGTTATATGGGTTAAAGTCTAATACAAGAGAAAAAATAATCCTGAGTAATTTAAGCCATGGATAATTAAATATAGTGATTGTAACATCTTTTGAAGACTTGATCAGAAGCAAGAGGACAGGCACTGGACTTTTGTTTTCAAGATCCCAGCTGTGAGCTTGCTGTCTAGTACTAAGGAGTCACTGCCATCGCCTTCACCATGGCCACTACCACGACTTCCTCACACCTGCAACACACGTGAATGGACTGTTTAGCTGCTACAAACACTCTCATTTGGGGGATTTGTGAACAACTGCCATGAACAAGGAGGTGTCTTCTGTTTAATTTCTGCCATCCAAATTGTATCCAACTACCTCTAATTGGTGTAGCCTCATTCGGCTGCAAGAGATTCCAGGAAAGTTTATTTTATCTTTCTCCTGGTAGAACAGGATGAGAGAACTAATCACAGTATCCACTTCAGTAGTTAATAGGATTTAATCCAACATTTTATCTTTTATTATAAATGTCCCAGAAAGTAGGCAATCCCACACAGTTTCTCTATATATCAACTGTAAATCTTCAATGTTTAAATCATTAAAGAGTGTTTCTGTGGTGTTTTTGACAATGAGAATTAAAACCTTAATGTACATAAAAGTATCAGAAATATATCTAGCATCTTACTTGTTTCCAAGTGTTACAATGGGCCTAAAGCTAACAAAACAAAACAAAAATCAAAACACCAGTTATGTAGCCATTTCTCTTTATGTAATTCTAAACAATAGTTCATGCTTTGTGATTGACTAGAGATGATGTACAGTTCCTTCAATCTAGCTTTTATCAGAACCATGTCAAATAATGCATAATGTTTTATCTTCTAAATTTTTACTTTTTCAAAAAAATACTTTATCTTCCAAGTTTTTTTAGTCTGGATATAACAGAAGTACTCCATGTGATTAAATAGCTAAAATGTTTTCCCTTTAACCTCTTTGCATTTTTAGCATTTTATAGCAGAGTTAATAATGTAAATACATGGTTTTACTCTATAATATATGTCTATTTAGCTTGAATGAAAGGGATTTGTAGTAATGTTATCAGTAGCACATATATTCCATATAGTATGAAAAGAGTAACTTAGTTGCTTTATAATAAATATTTCTTTCCTCCAAAAAATTACAAATAGGAAAAATATTTAAAACAAAATGTATATGTATTGAATGTGTGCAGTTTTTTTTCCCTCGTGACAGAAAAATCTAATCAACCAATATGCATTTAAAACATTAAAACTGATCACATTTTCCATGCATTGTTTTTTTTTTCTTTTCTCAGAACAAATATACCACAAATAATTGATAAGAAAATAGGTAGTTGGGTTATAGAAACAGACACAAATAGGTCACAACTTCCTAAATTGTACAGAAAAGCTTAGCATAAGATCTATACCATTGACCTTCTTCAGCAGATCTTTATAACTGAGTAATTCCTCTACCATAAGAGTGAAGTAGTTGGATTATACTGATGGGAGGTAATGTAATCTCTTTTCAGATTTTGCTTGGGATCATACATCACTAATTGACTAAATTAGGAATAAAATGCAATGATTGAGCTTACTGATATTTTGCTTACTGATATTTCAATATCATCTTTTTGGTAATAATCAGGTATAATTTTGAAGCCAGTGCACACTCTTCTGTCAATTCAAGCTACTGCCATGGGAGTAATTCATTCTCCTTCTATATTTATATTATATCACGACTCAGAAATTACTACAAAGACCTATAAAAATTTATTATTTATGTACTTTTAGCTTTATATCTATTAAAACCACAGTTATATGATCAAACTCTCCAAATAAAATACAAAATTTGAGATTAAAATATTAAGCTTGAAATATAAATTTGAATTGAAATGTCACTTATATCTGGTCTCTAGGAGGAATACATGTGATTTTAGCAACTCACCAAAGCTATTTATAAGATTTAATATACTTAACTCACTCAATCCATATGATGAAAATGTTAGTAAGGACCACTTAGCAAAAATGATGTGTTGCTGGTTTATCCTTTAGATTGTACAAAAATTAATATGCCCACATTCTGTTCTTCATTTTTTACTTAAGAACATTAAGAAGTAATGTAAAGTAACTAGACAATATCAGAAGTGCTCATAATAGTGAAAAATAAATATCAAACTCATCCATAAAATGTCAAAGGTCCTTGACTTTATTTTTCACCTCAATAACCAACTGGCTTTATTTTTCACCTCAATAACCAATTAGCAAAAAAATAGACCATGTTTGAGTAGGCTATATATGAGACAAATGCAATTATAAATTTTAATCTGTACATCAATAATATAATGTATGAAATTATAAATTTAAATTTGTACATCAATAATAATAATTTGTACATCAATAATAAAGAGTAAAATTAAGCTTTGCTCATGATTTTTTTCTAAATAGAGACATATTTGATTTAATTCTTTCTTGAAGTCTGTTATCTCATCCCTGAGTTTTTTTCTATTTCTTTCTCTTGTGTTATTTCATGTTTTTTTAATCATTTTATTAACATCTTCACTCATTTGCTGTAGAAGCTAATAGTTTTATATCTGTTTGTGAGCAGATCTTTCTCTAACAAATCTTCATATTCTATAGTGAAGTAATGCTGTTCTATTTTGTTAAAAAAAATGTTGTGGGATTTGACCTCGATTCTTTTATGTTTTTTATTTTTGTGTGTGAGACTACTTTTCTTGAGTGTTTACAATGAAACATTTCAGGAAAGCTATACTGAGTTCACAGAATATCCTCTTCAGTCTTTTTTTTTTTTTTTTTTTTTTACTCTAATGTCCCCAAATCTAGTGGATTGTTCCAAAATCTAATGTCCCCCAAATCAGATTCCCTTGCTCTATATCCTCCTCCGCTAACCTTTCTGGTCTTTATCTTTCTTTTGTGCCTGTTTTTCCTGTCATACTCAGTTTTGTTGGCAGCCCCACCCTTCTCTTTACTTGGGGTTCCTGCAGTGGAAAAGAGCTCTGCCAACTCAGTTTTCAGGGAATCTAGGAGCTAGACTGCTCCTCTAGTCCCTGTCAGAAACTTGGCTGTCAGATGCTATTGGAATAGGAAAAAACACTCCCTACTCACTAGTTTGGGGTCCCAGGTCTCTGGTCTGTCAGGCTCTCTCTTACCTCCCTCTGCTCTGCTTTGTTTAGACATGGATAACACACATGTCTTGTAGCTATTGCTCTTTGGGGTGTTACTTTGGATGACTTGTCACCTAGTTTTTTGTGAACACTGTTGATGAATTCAGGTTTTGCTGCTTAATTGCTCTGTCTGATTTTAGGTGGGGGTTTGCACAGAATAAAAAGTTATAGCTAGGGACTTCCCTCGTGGTCCAGTGGTAAAGAATCCGCCTTCCAATGCAGGGGATGTGGGTTCGATCCCTGGTCTGGGAGCTAAGGTCCCACATGCCACGTGGCAACTAAACCCGCGTACCACAAAAGCTGAGCTCTCGTGCCTCAATGAGGGAACCTGCATGCCACAAACTATAGAGCCCATGAGCCCTGAAGCTCATGTGCTACAACTAGAAAGAGAAAACCCGCATGCCACAATTAGAGAGAAGCCCACTCACCACAATTAGGGAGAAGCCCACACACCACAATGAAAGATCACGCATGCAGCAACTAAGACCCAATGCAGCCAATAAATAAATAAGTAAATAAATAAATAAATAAATAAAATATTTAAAAAAGCTGTAGTCGGTGTTACCATCTTCCTAAAATCTATTTATGTTATTTTTGAATATTATTGTAAGTGAGATGTTTTTTCCTATTAAATTATTAAGTAACTCATTCCTGGTATTTAAGAAAGTTAATGAATTTTCCATCATACTGTATTCAACAATCTGAGCATTTTAATGTTATATATGTGTTCAATTATTTATTTCTTTATCTGTTTATTTCTGTTTTATAAGGGAAGACTGTGTGGTTTCCCAACATGTTTTCCTTACTTGGTTTGGGTCTATTCAGATTTTTTAATACTTTCTATAAATTATCTTTAGATCTACATTCACTTTGTTATTTGAAATTTCATCTACACTTCAGGTGTCCTTTTTTCAATTTAAAAAATAATAATTTTTGTCTCCTAATTAAAATTTAGTCAAAAAGTCAACTGTCTTATTTCTTCACAAAGAATGAGTCTTGGATTCACATATGTCATGATAAATTCTTTTTGTTGCTGTTACGGATTTTCTTTCCATAGTTCTGTTTTTACCCCATCAAACTATTTATTACCTATTGTTTTAACTTCTTTGTAGTTTCCTTAAAAAAATCTACATATATTTATCTTAGTTTTATTTTTAATTTTTAAAAATACATCTTAAGGGCTTCCCTGGTGGTGCAGTGGTTGAGAGTCAGCCTGCTGATGCAGGGGACATGGGTTTGTGCCCCAGTCTAGGAAGTTCCCACATGTCGTGGAGTGGCTGGGCCTGTGAGCCATGGCTGCTGAGCCTGCAAGTCTGGAGCATGTGCTCCACAATGGGAGAGGTCCACGTACCGCAAAAAAAAAAAAAAAAAAAAAAAAAAAATCTTAATTGGAAGAATCAACATTGTGAAAATTACTCTATTACCCAAAGCAATCTACAGATTCAATGCAATCCCTATCAAACTACCAATGGCATTTATCACAGAATTAGAACAAAAAATTTCACAATTTGTATGGAAACACAAAAGACCCCTAATAGCCAAAGCAATCTTGAGAACGAAAAATGGAGCTGGAGGAATCAGTCTCCCTGACTTCAGACTATACTACAAGGCTACAGTAATCAAGACAGTATGGTACTGGCACAAAAACAGAAATATAGATCAATGGAACAGGATAGAAACCCCAGAGATAAACCCAGGCACTTATGGTCACCTTGTCTTTGATAAAGGAGGCAAGAATATACAATGGAGAAAAGACAGCCTCTTCAATAAGTGGAGCTGGGAAAACTGGACAGGTACATGTAAAAGTATGAAATTAGAACACTCCCTAAAACCATACACAAAAAGAAACTCAAAATGGATTAAAGACCTAATGTAAGGCCAGACACTATCAAACACTTAGAGGGAAACATAGGGAGAACGCTCTATGACATAAATCACAGCAAGATCCTTTTTGACCCACCTCCTAGAGAAATGGAAATAAAAACAAAAATAAACAAATGGGACATAATGAAACTTACAAGCTTTTGCACAGCAAAG
>NC_041226.1:29469074-29489493 GCF_002837175.3 Physeter macrocephalus | reverse complement strand
TAAAGAAGATGTGGCACATATATACAATGGAATATTACTCAGCCATAAAAAGAAACGAAATTGAGTTATTTGTAGTGAGGTGGATGGACCTAGAGTCTGTCATACAGAGTGAAGTAAGTCAGAAAGAAAATAACAAATACTGTATGTGAACACATATATATGGAATTTAAGAAAAACAAAAAAAAGGTCATGAAGTACCTAGGGCTAAGACGGGAATAAAGACACAGACCTACTAGAGCATGGACTTGAGGATATGGGGAGGGGGATGGGTAAGCTGTGACACAGTGAGAGAGTGGCATGGACATATATACACTACCATACATAAAATAGATAGCTAGTGGGAAGTGGCCGCATAGCACAGGGAGATCAGCGAGGTGGTTTGTGACCACCTAGAGGTGTGGGATAGGGCAGGTGGGAGGGAGGGAGATGCAAGAGGGAATGATATGGGAACATATGTATATGTATAACTGATTCACTTCGTTATAAAGTAGAAACTAACACACCACTGTAAAGCAATTATACTCCAATAAAGATGTTAAAAAAATACATCTTAAGACTTCCAAGACATCAATTCTAACAAAAAAATTCTTGACCATTTTTGTAATACAGATATACATAGAAAAAGAATAGACAAGATTGTACGTACATTTATTTTTTTATGTGAGCTTCAAATATTATCAAAGTCAGCTAATGTTTTAAAGAACAATTAATTATGCAAAGTTTTGAGATTTTGGCAAGGATTTTATAATGCAGTATTAAGTTGACATACTGCTCATATATGAGGAACACTTAGAGTGGACAAAATTTTTTAAAGTTTTTAAACGCTGTATTGATTGGATGTCAAACAAATAGTTGACTTCATTTTCCCTTTTCAGTTACCTCTAAGAAGTAATGAACACAAAGTAAATCACTATTATTCTCCTGTGAAATTGACACTGCCCATCTTAAATGCTGCTTAAAAAATCCATCACAGCTTTTACAGAGTCATACTGTTTGCAGAGTCATACTGTTTGAAGATATGCAATTAGAACTCAGGAATTCCTCACATTTAATTTTAAACTCAGTGCTCCCAGATGCACAACTTTCTGAACACTCCATTAATCAGAAAAGCTCGAAACTATTCATCATAGTTCAGTATAAAAATTCTTTCATATGTTCCTATCTTTGTTGGGCTATACATTTTGAAAATTGCTTACTCTTGGGCATTTCTCCATTTGAAGATAAAATATCATGCCATCAACTTAAACTGCCTGCTATAATGATCTGAAAATGTGCTGTTCATTTTTTAAGACATTCTGGAAAGCTGACAAGATCAGTCAGTTTTTGTATCATCACTAGCTTGAAAGATTTGATTATAAAAACATTTCTTCATCATTATAAAATTCATTCAGATACATGTAAAAAAAAACATTTTTTCTAATGCAAGAATAAAAATGACACGGTAAAAATTTCATGTGATGCCTCTAATTTCTGTGGCCTTTTAGGCTTGAAAGGTAGCAAGGGAGAGGCAGGAACTATTAGGCAGACAGAAAGGGAGAAACATATTTTAGTGATGACACAATTTCCATTGTACTAAGGGAGAGACTTTCATTGTATAATATCCTCTCCAATCTCCAAACATGTCTGTTACCTTCCTTTCCTTGACAACCTAGAGCCTATTAAAAAGGGAAATTAATGGTGAATTCCCTTCTTACATATATTGCAAAAACTTTTGTTAATAAAAAAGACTGCCTCCTTCTCTGAAGAGAAATGCTATATCTTGCCCCATAGATATCCCTGCCATTGCTCTCTAGACAATGCAGATACAGGCGTGATTCTGGAAAATGTATATTGATGTTACATCATTGCACCAGTTTCTTCTGATTCTCTGTCAGGTGCATTTGATTATCTTAGCCTTAATTCTTGCCCACTGTCATAGAACCAGGAGAACCTTAGTAATCTGTATTCAGCTTATAGAATTCAACATTTGCTTCAAAGGTTGAGAATTACTGAGACATAGAGAGATAATTCAGATACCATGCAGCCACTTATTATATCAATCATAAAGCGTCTTAATATATTTGTTTTACGTCAAAAGATATTTTTGCAAGCAGTTATATATGTGCTTTATATAAACATTTGAGTTAAAGAGCTGTTATGCTTTTTTTAAAAAATGCTATATATAAACATGGAGGAGGGCTGGTACGGTGTAATTCTTCTCAACTTTTTCATATCCTAGGACGTATAGTAAATAAAAATAGTGGTATGACATTGGGCTAGTCTGCCAAGTCTGACCGTTGTTCTCCAGATTTAGCCCAGATGTCCCAATGCCTGAAGGTAATCAAAATCTTGGCTCACTGTCACCGATACACAGCATTTCACTTGGGAAGCTTAATCTACCTTAAGTGAATCACTTAATCTTCAGAATCTCTTTTTTTTCTGCATGTATCTTTTTGAATTAGTGCTTTTATTGGAGAGGTTATATACTCAGGATTGGAATTGCTGGGTCATATGGTAGTTTTATTTTTATTTTTTTGAGAAACCTCCATATTGTTTTCCACAGTGGCTGCACCAATTCACTTTCCCACCAAGAGTGTATGAGGGTTCCTCTTTCTCCATATCCTTGTCAATATTTGTTATTTCTTTTTAGTGGTAGCCATTCTAACAGGTGTGAGATGATATCTCATAGTGGTTTTGATTTGCATTTCTCCTATTATGGTTTTGTGTGAGAATTTACCTGAAATATATATACAGAAGTGAGATTTCAGAGTTATGACTTTTCCTTTACTTACATTGATATTCCAGGTAATGATTGGTATTACCTATCAAGTTAGGAAACTTTCCCTTTATTAAAGAAATGATCAAATGTTTAAAAACTGATGGAAGAAATTTTATGGCTTTTTTCTCTTTTAGGCTAATAATATAATTATAATACCTTGGTGGTTTTCTAACATAAAACCACTGATGACACGTAGATTCCTACCCCCTTGTGTACATACTCTATAATTCCCTCAACTTGAGTGTGGACAGAACATGAGAGATTTTACTTCTGTGACTCTGTAATATTATATGACAAAACAAAAGGGATTTTGAGGTAATTCAGTTCCTTGATCAGTTAACTTTCAATTAAGGGATTATCGTGAGATTGTCTGACCTAGTCAGTTCAGAGGAAGATTACCTCTGACAGACCTGACTACATAATTAGGAATTCTTTAAAAGAAGGTGTAGGCTCTTCCTGGAGAGAGAGTTAATCTTCCCTGTGTACAGCAGCCTTCTGTGACTGTGTGGTTTCAGTCTGCGTATGCACCTCACTTCCTGACAGCCTGCACTTTGGATGTGCTTAGCCACCTCCCTAACTCAACTGCATAATCCAATTTCTTATAATAAATAACATATAAGTATTAAGTAAGTAAACAAATATTAACTGGTTATGTATGTGTATGATTGTCCATATTTCCTCAAAATTAACAGGAATTAAAGTTATTAAACATATATTTATTTTCAAAGATAATAATATGGTTAAAACATTGATGTAGTAATTTTTTAAATGAGTGCTTTGTCTCCTCCTTAATATTTTGCATGCCAAGTTTCTACTACATGAGCCAATATTCATCTTAAGCATATGGTTCCTCATTTATAAATGTTATTTTATTCATAATCCCAAAATGATGACTACCAAATCCATTCATAACTAAATTAATTAAACTAATTTTATTATTTTAAGTGAAATTTGTCAATCCATTTTGAAATTTCTTTTAGAGTGTTGAATAACTTCTTTCAGTGTTTTTCTAATGCATTTTCACCCTATGTAAGGCAGATTGACAATGAATATGAAAAGTACCTGAACAATATGATTGATTTAAATACTTACAAACTAATATATTATTCATCAGTCAAATAACACAGAAGTATATCAAGAGGACAATTGAGATAGCTGAATAATACTAATTTGAAGTTTGCTCTTGAACATTGTTATCAAGTTTTTTCAATCAGTATTCTATATCATTTTTCCTATTCTTTAATTAATATTACACTGGGATCAATTGTAAGGTTTCAAACAAAGAACACACACACAGACACATAAAAATGGTGATACTGGTGGAGACATTTTATATTTAAATGATTATATATTACAAAATTGGTTAAATACTGTCTCTTGCTTATTTTCTATACTTCCATTCTTATATTCTAAATTCTATACATGATAATAATGCATTATAAACATTTTTATTTAAATAAACTCAGAGATGTATTTTTTCACAGACCCTTATAAAGAAATATCAAGTTTGATTATTCATCTACAATAGTAGATTTCATTTGGCTCTTTTTCTTTTTAGTTATTAAAGTTGATTGATACTTCCTAGGATTAAGAGTACTAAATCTGCCTGTATGTTGCCTGAATTTTTTTGATAACTCAACCTGATGACTTCATGCAAATAACCTGTAAAAGGAATATTATTGCCAATCGGATGAGGCTAATGAAATAATATATTTTAATGGATACGAAATGTTTAGCATATTGACCAGTTTACAGAATGCCCTCAGTATATATCGTACAGTTTTAATAACTTAGAGGTAGAAATATTTTATTTTTATCTTTAGTAGTAATAATTCCTTTCTTGATTCCAAAATGTGTTTCCTTTTTGATTGATACACATATAAAAGAAAATAGCAGAGTTTTATTTCACCTTTCATAGATAATTTCTGTTCATTCTGCTCCTAGTCCAGTGGCTACTTGCAAGGCTTCCTAAGGAAAAAAAAAAAGATATGAGATAAAAAATGTATTTTTACTTGCAACAGAGTTTTGCATGTTTGTGAGAGACTAATAAGAAAATAAGCCTGCTTATTTTTATTTAGCAGTTTTGATTCTTTTATTTTGCATCTTTGGAGATAATGTGCTGGGAAATAATTTAAGGAATCATAGGTAGGGAGAAAAGATTGTTGCATAATAATAAAGTTGTTGAAATGTATTCAATAGTATATTACTTTTCCCAGATATAGTTTTCATTACCTCCTTTTAAACTTGTTTATTTCTTTCAAACAATTTGTTCTCTAAGAAAGTATAAAATTATTAGTTCTCTGTGTTTAGAGACTTACTTAATGTGCTATGCACTCCCATATAGCCTTTCCCTAGGCTATTTATTATAGCACGAGCAGATGAATTTGAGATGTCAGTTAATGATGCAAGATGGGTCACAGTGATGATTTTTATTGGAAAATAGGATAGCCTAAGAAAATGAAAATCTAAATCTATGCAATTTTTATGGAATAGTTAAATGACTTCTTAAACTATTCAAATGTTAAAGACTGTAGCAACTACAGATTTTAATGAATACTTTATTCAGAGATTTCAAAATATACCCTCACTCATGTGTATTTTTGCCTATGTTTTATGTTCTTACCTATTTTCATGCTTTGAAGAGTAGAATTATTTGGGAACAACTCATATATATCTTTTAAGATATAAACTGCAAATTTATTTATAATCATGAATGAGTGAACAGAAGCTAGTTTAGCTTGGGGCAATAAAGTCTCAGTCATTAACTAACTTACTGAATCCTTGAAATCAGATCACTCTATGAGCTATAGGTAACTCTATTAGAAGGTCAGCATCAAACAGACCATGATAATGTTGGGCAGTCTTTGTGCCTTAGCTTTGATGTATGTAAATATTAAGTATGCTAACTAAAACGTACTTCAAATATAAGCTCTACATTTTTGGAGGAGCATCATTTTGGCTGAGTAATTCATAGTGTCATCATAAGATGATTCGTATCCTAGAATAAGAAAGTATATCGAAAGAGAGAGAAAGGGGCTCATATTTTTTAGTATATTTTATGTGAGAGGTGTTCTACATGGAATTGTTACTCACAGTCAATCTGAGATGTTTGACATCATTCCTCATTTTATAGATGAGGTAACTAAGACTTAGAAAGAATGATTAACTTGCCAATTATCACACATATGAGAATTGATTTGATCCCATTATATATGACTTCAAAGTCTGCGCTCCTCTAGCATGCTACTCTCATTTCCCAAGTGAATTAGCTCAAGTTATTGAGAAATAGTTCACATATAATGAGATGCAGTTGTCTTAAATGTCTTTTTTTTTTAGTTTGACAAATGTATACATCCATAACAGAACCACCATAATCAAGACATGAAATACTTCCAGTTTCCAAAATATTCCCTCTGTCCCTTCTCAGTCAATTCCCCCAAATCTCATCCTTAGTCATCCACTCATCTTTCTGCTAAGGTAGGTAAGTTTGCCTCCTCCAGAATTTCATGTAAAGACATGATACAGTATGTATAATTTGTGTCTGGCTCTTTCATTCAGCTTAATGTTTTTTTGAAATTCATTTATGTTCTTATGTTTATCTCTATTGAGTGATCTTTTATTGCTCAGTATTCAACTCTATGGATATACACTGTTTTGTTTATCCATTCATAAATTGATAAACATCTATTTTGTTTCCAGAGTTTGACAAATGTGAAGGAAGCTGTTATGAACAAGTACAGTTTTCTTTGGACATATATTTTTATTTTTATTGACTATATAAAAGTGGGATTGATGAGTCAAATGTTAAGGTGTTCATAAGTGGAGAATTTTTGTGTGAAAACTTGCAACATTCAGCAGAGACTCCAAAGGGCTCGTACCTAAGAGTAAAAGCTATTCTAGACCCTTTCTAACAAAACAAAAACATATGTAGAAAAAGAATAAACTCTTTTCTAAGTAACTTAATCCACTCCAGAAACAAACTTCCACACTCCCTAAAAGAACACCTAGACACTAGAAACCATAACATTCATAATATCCATAATCAAAACTTACTGTACATGAAAAAAAGCAGGAGAATGTGATCCATAACCAAGAAAAACAAATAAATAAATAGGGAATTAAAGCAGACCCAGAAATAATGTAGATAATAGAACTATGGATTTAGCAAGTAAATCCTTTTAACCTCACAAGGATTTTTACTGCAACTTATGGGTTATAGCTATGCTCCAATCTCTCAACCCTAGATCTTGAAACTAGTCAATGCTGCAAAAAAATGCTGATGTTAGACAGTTTTCCATCCTCCCCCCAAAATAGGATAAAAGCCTTTAATATGAAAAATATGCAAAAAAGAATAATATCCAATTAGTATGTCCAACATTTATATATTTGTAACTTTGCCGTAAAATGGATATTTTTCCTTTCCAATTTACATGTGCTGCCCATGAAAAAGTAAGTTTATCCAATATACAAACAGATTTATATATATAAGTATTTCATCTAGTTGAGGTGCAATAGTATATATACACTTCAAAAGTTATAGCTCATGAAACAAATTGACAGTTATAATAGTATTTCTCTTTATCTTGGGCTCTAGGCAGTCTACTTATTCTTCATGAAAATAATTCCTGATTCAAATAACTTATTGGGATGGCTCCTCATTTCTAATTTTTTTTTCTAAGATTAATTCATACTTCTATAATGAAAAAGTTAACAACCTAAAGCCCATATTCTTAAAATTTATTGCATCATTACTTCGGTATAAAATTATTTATTAACTAATTGTGATTTGAGAAAATCACTTAGGAGGCTCTCTTTAAATTGGACACTGATCTAACTGAAATACTTTCCATTGGTTTATACATGAATATCACAAGAATATCTGTGTATCTACATATGCCAATATGTTCCATAACTTATTTCAATATGAGTATGCACGCACACATCCATTCATGTTCTTATTGTTTGATAGCATTGTAAACTCTTCTCTTGTGAATTGATCATTTAGATGTTGCAGGCCAGACTTCATTTTCTGTGTATGTTTCCTTATAGTTATTTAATATAACACATTCTAAATAGGAATTTGCTTTTTATATATCTGCTTTTATCAAAATGGAAATACAGTATTTATCACAAGAAATTCATGAATCTCTAAAATTTTTTCAGATATTATTTACTAAACATGCTCTAAGAGTATTTTTAAAGCACTGAAAATCTTTCATCACTATTTATAATAAACTATTCTATAAAGCATACATTTATGTTGTTTAGCCTAAGATAATCTTTATTAAAATTATTTTACTCAAATCTATTTTAAGCTTGTTATATAATATTTCAAACAGTTCACATAATATACCTTGTTCTAATATATTTTGTGTTGGACAGAAGAGGCTATCAAAGATATGGTGAGTCTATTTCTTTTTCATGATTTTTGTTCTTATATTTTACCTGGAGTATTCACATGTGTAAAAAATTCTCCTCTAAATCCTGACATAAAGGCCTTTTGAAATACTTTACTATATTAACATAAAACAAATTAGCAACACAATTGCACCACGTGGTGATACTGTTTTCCTATGAAACTGTTTATCGTCCTTTCAGTCTACAAAATTTTAGTACCTTTCCCAGGAGAAAGCCTTCAACAAAGTAAGGACACTTCAGAGCACAGAATAGAAGAACTATAAAACTGTCATAGATGTCAGAATATATTGCAATCAGCTGCAGAGTAGCATTTCCTGGAAAACAGCCATTTCATCTAAGGAGTTCTTTATAGTCTGGTAAATTGCATTACATTTAAACAAAATAGAAATGACATTCTTACACGAAATAGTTTAATCACTCAGTACACGGTTAATTTTTGACATATCCTATTTCTTCATTTTCTGAAATGTGTGGGGGTTTTATTTACTTTGAATTCAAGAGAGTATATCCAAATAAACTTTATTTTACCAAAGGGGATGTGAACACAGCAAGAAGGGAAAGGAAAAAGGAAGCCCCACCCTCCTTGAAAAATATAATACAGACTCTTACAAAGAGTCTGTTGAAAATAATTTCAAACATTAAACCTAAATAATTGTAACTGTGTGTGCGTGTGTGTGTCTGTGTGTGTGTGTTGATAGGCAGAAAAGAAAAACGAGAGAGAATATAAGGAATAAGCAGTACTAAAATAGCAACACTAGTAGGCAAAGTTGTTATTCAAACTTGTCTTGTTAATTTTAACGTCTTTTTATCTTGAATAGTGACCGTTCTGAGTAGAGACCCAGGATACTGAATATATGGCACTGGTTAGCTTGATTTTTTTCTTCTTCTTTTACATCATTTTATTCTTCGTTGTTTTATTTATTTATTTTTTAACTTATGCTCACGTTTCAAGGCATTGGACTCATTTGGTCCTGTCATTAAGAAGTGCTGGATCTAGGATTTTATTATTTGATCGTTGAGTATTTTGCACACTCTGAAGCAAATTAGTATTCCAGCTTTGCTGCTCACCGCTAGACACTGAACGCAGATAGAACACATTATGCGTTAGACTAGTTAAGAGTTTTTAAATTAGATCTGTGACTTGAAAGGTTGAATAAGAAAACTAATAGAACACAAAATGAAGCGGAGGGAAAATTAGATTAATTATCTACATCATTCTGTGTGAACAGTTGCTGATGTACTGTGTTGTTGAGTGGTATTTTGGTACTAAAACATGCCTTAATTTTGCCTACATTAAGCTGCTATAATTGTTGTGAAAACACATATATATATTTAAAAATCATAGTATCTTGGAGTATTTTAAAAATAAAAAAATATATTTAAATAGGACATTCTTATTCTTTCTCTCTCCTCCTCCTCCTCCACCCCATCCTCCTCCTCCTTCTTCTTCTTTCCTCTCTCTCTCTCTCCTTCCCTTCAGTTAGGGATATTTACATGTGTGATTAAACCAAATATTCATCTTGTGTATTTTTTCTTCATTAAAATAACTTCTAACTTGTTAGTTCAAGAAACTATATACTAGGTGCAAAAACGTAAAACATTTTTCCTAGTCATTCTCATTTCCTAACCTTCCTAAAAAGGTATTTTCTTTCACTCACCAGGAGAAAATTCCAAATAATGGTATCTGCAGGAATTTCACATTCAGTGTAACAACAAAGGTCAAACTTTCTTGATCTATTTCTGAGGTTACTTTCTCTTACTTTAGGTAATCCAGACAAATTGTACCCACCCTCCTGCAAATCTGGTTCAGTTCAGATGCCTTAAATTCCTATTTTGTGTGCGTGTGTCTGTGTGTGTGTGTGTGTGTGTGTGTGTGTGTCTTTTGCTCTTATTTCAGTATTCTCTAATGACAATGACACTGATATTTAACTGAAATAATTCCTGCTGGGACATCAAACATGCCTGAATAAACATTCACCTGTTCCTTGTAAATGGCATCAAGTGCTCATTCTATATTGTGACAAGCTATATTTTAATTTTAAGTATTCACTTTTTAATGCTCTGAACCTCTACAGGGTGAGATTGCCATAAAGGCCTCTGGTTGGTAAAATAGTGGGGGGAATCAGGAAAGAATGTTTGCAAATTCTGCTTGGTAATTAATGCAACATGACAATTATTATTGAAGTAATTAAAACATAAACAACACCTAGTTCCTAGTTAAGATTGTACTTAGACTTTATGGATTAATTATAGAAATTCAGAGTTAGAAAAAACCTGTTTATCTCTCTAGAAAACAGCTAAATAAATTATAAATTATCTCTTATTCTAAGTATATCTAGATTTTACACAATGTAAATATGTTCAATAAGTATATTCGTTTCAGTTTAAATTTCAACTGACTAAGATAAAATAATAAAGACCTGTTTACCAGAAAAAGTGAGTTAGAAAGATATGGATTAAGTAGATTTTTTTAAACAAAAATGCAACATTAATGGATAAAACAAAGTATCAGAACATCAAATCAAACTATCACAAATTAGAAAGATTACCCAGCATCAAGCTTTACTATTAATTGTAAGTAATAATTAAAGAATATTCAGGAGGAACAAGGTGAGTCTAGGAATGCCTTTACATCTCCTATCCTGCGTTATCAGGACACACTCAGGCCACAATTAATATACTGAAAATCTAACTTTTACATTTATCACCATGACTTAAAAAAGAAATGTTCAACCCTGAAATATCTCCACTTTATTCTCAGATAGTTGCACAGCTAAGGTGATATTTGCTATGAAACATGTCTCAAAATTCCTTGATTCCAGCTTTGTTTACAAAGTATTCTATACACACTAGGCATGAAATGTTCTGTTGAAACCTTTCCATACATAAGAACTTTCGAGCTAGCCAAAACATTTGTATAATTTCTAAGAGTTCTATCATTAGCACGTACATGTGAAGATTTGACTGGACTGTCTTTATTTGTTTACTTCCGGAACACATCCTCCTTCTTTCACCACAATTATAAAATGAAAGAAAAGATTGTAGACTTGCTATTAACCATGTATTGGAAGTTCTGTCACTTGCCATTGTTCACTATGTAAGGGATTCAGGGGAAAGAAGAGAATTACAACAATGCATAGCACAGAATATGTTCTACATGTGTTAACTATTATTAATGTTATTATCATCCCATTAAATATAAATAGTTCTCACTTCTATAAACATTAAAACAAAATATCTGTAATTCTTAGTAAGTTCTTTTAAAAATCCAGAAACCTTTTATGAGTCATGCAAAGCATAAATTTCCTTGTAAGTAATGATTGAAAAGGAGTCTGAACATAATGTTTGGTAATGAAGACCAGTCTTTACTAATCAGATATCAGCTTTTACTGCCACAATAAAACTATCTTACTTAGGCACTGTCTGAGACTTAATTTTCATATGGTTTAAAGTCATGAGAATTTTTATGTTCACACAAAAATCTTCCTATGTGGCAGATTATTATTCCTAAAAAAAGGGATCGATTTCAAGAAAATTATCATCCTCATTTATTGCTTAAAATGTGTAATTGAATGTTTAGAACTTAATCTATGGGCTATCAATACACTGAAGGGAAAACTATATTATTACTAGTTCAAATGATGACTATTTTATGATAAAAAAACATGATCAATGACTTGTACATATCAGACTTGGAAACAGTCTCAGTGGAGACTTAGACAGAAATTAAAGTCAATGCATAATGTTATTAACTTGATGAGCATAGATCCATGGTCTATGTGAGAGGAAATGCAAAAGTAACATGTATGTACTCAGCATACACATAGCCCATGACCATCCCAACATGACCACATACAGAACATTGCAGATCAGGAAAACAAACTACATAGTTGGGATTATTCACATTAAGGGTTAGATTGTTCAGAAAATGAGTGAAATAAATGGATAACTGTGGGAGCAGAAATAAGAGGGAACTTGTGCATAATGGACTAAAGATCTTGAGAAGGACATCTTATGTAAATTGAATTATCATTCATTTTTTAATATTCTTGAACTGTAATGTAAAGTTCAAAGACTTCTACAAAAATAATCCTAGGGCTAAAATCCAAAATAAGTAGAGAGCCTAAATAAAAGAGTAGACACAAGTTACCTAACAGTGCTTATACATTTATTCTGGTTTGCTGCCGATTCTGTCTCTGTGCTATATGCTTTCTTTAGAAATGTAAGTATGGAGCTTTCATTATTTTTTTAAGGGCCCATTATCTTTCCTAGGAGAGAAGAAGTACATTTACCTTACATGAAGAAGATTCTAGACTGGGTAGATAAATTTTATTTTCTAAGTTCAAGGCACCCTGGGTAAATATTTATTTTATTTAATATTGACACAATCTTGTTGAAGGAATGATGCAGATAGCTTTATCATAATTTTTGTTAAAAATTAATAAAACAACAAAGAATTAGAATATTGTGTATTACTTGTCCTAGTTGCCAAGCATAGAAAACATATATCAACATTAGCATTTGGCACCACATATATATGTCATCAAACTACAAGATATTTAGACTAACACATTGCCTCAGAATATAATTATTAAAATATAGTAGGAGGAGAACCATTCCTAGAAAGTCAGGTTGAGCTCCTCATGGACCCTCTCTCTAGTGAAACAAATATAATTGCTAAAAAAAAAAAAAGGGTCCCTGGAATTGTCTTAAGATCACACAGCAAATGGAGAAACATATATATATATATATATATATATATATATATATATATATGGTTTCTCTTTGATAGTGGTAGACAAAAATTTCTCATTTCCAAGATGTATGTTGCAAAACCTTAATCTGAGGCAAGCAGAGCAAAATCTATAAATCTGCTTCATCTACCAAGCTTCTACTCATAGAGTGCAAGAATACTGCAGTTGCAGCAGATTGAGAATCCCAGACCTTGATCATCCTACCATATCACTCATATGGCAGATGTTCCAATGGCAGGAAAAGGAAGCCAAGAAACCAGAGGCTATCATCCATGCCCTGTGCTCTCCTTAGAGTAGGAATGCAAATGTAAGGCAAATGGGCCACTCTCCATGCCCCTAGCTCTGGATGAATGGCACATAGGTTCTTCCCAGGTGGAGTGGTAGGCCATAATAACAGAAATTTATAGCTCTCCATAAAGTGACTGACTTTATCTGCAGCAGAGTTTGGGGATCTTCACGCCCAAGGACACTGTCAAAAATGGAGATCTTAGTGATAAATAATTAAGACGAGGCTGGTTGTTCCTTGTTATAGCAACAAATAAAATAATAGACCAGCTAGTCATTTATCAGAAAGAAACAGGGAAAAGAGAGCTTTCTTGGAATTGGGTCAAACCCTGAAGACTGTGCCCAAAGACTATCCTGCAGAAGAGACTGACTTAGTTGGAATAGTAATCAACTAGTAATCATTGGAAATAAACATCCGAGTGTGATACTAATAGAGGAAGACTGGGCAGTTTGTCATCCACAGGGTATGGGGTATCATGAAGATAGTGCAACTTCTGAGATGCAACATTAGAGGTTGGATTCTGCAGGGGTAACAGACTTTCCTGAAAGCGTCTATCAAAATCACTAAATAAATAAACAAATAACAACAAAGTTTTCAATAAAATATCATGAGACATACAAAACAAACAAGCCATGAAACTCTGACTCATACACAGAAAAAAATAAAACAGGCAATAAAAACTGCCTTCAAGGTGACCCAAATATGGTACTTCAGAGAAAAAAAAAAAAACCTTCAAAGTGCAATTATAAATATGTTCAAAACCTAAATGCAAAAACTTACAAATTAAACAAACAATTTAATTTATGCATCCAATAAGCTCAACTACCTCCAAGTAGAATATATAGAAAGATATCCACAAGCAAACACATCATAGTAGAACTGTTGCAGGCAAAAGATAAAAGGAAAACCCTGAAAGCAGCAAAAGAAAACTGACTTGTCACATACAAGAAACCTCAATAACAGTTACAGCTAGTTTCTCATCAGAAACAGAGGAAACCAGAAGGCAGTGGGATGACCTACGCAAAGCTCTGAAAGGCAAAATATCTGTCCACCTAGAATCTTATATCCTACAAAACTATCTTACAAAATAAAAGGGAAATAAGATATTCCCATTTAGGCAACAACTGAGAGCATTCATTGTTAGCAGGTATGACATAATAAAGAGTTCATCAGGAGAAAAGCAAGTGATATGACTATTAAAGTGTTCATCAGGATGAAAGCAAGTGATAAAAAATAATGCTGTTTGAAAAATGGAAATGATAGACTTATTCTATGCAGGGTTGCCATAAACCTCCAATTTGTAAAAAAATGCAATATCTTCAAAGCAAAACAAAGCAAGTACAATAAAAGGTGGTATGCCTGTATTACCCAAACAGTAAAACCAAGCAAAGACATCCCCAAAAATTAAAACCACAAAACAATATCCGTTATAAATATATGCACAAGAACCCTTTACAAAACACTAGTAAACCTAATCCAGTAATATATCAAAAGGATTATACATCATGATCAAAATATTGTTGAGGGAAATTAAAGAAGACTTAAATACATGGAAAAATATCCCAAGTTCATGTATCAGAAGACTTAGTGTTGTTATTATGACAATGCTCCCCAAATTGATCTAAATATTTAACACAAATCCCTATGAAAATTCTAGTTGCTGAACCCATGAAAATGTATATACTTAAAGTATCCAAAAACATATTGAAAAAGAATAAAATTGGAGCATTCAAACTTACTAATTTCAAAAATTATTACCAAGCTGCAGTAATATATTGGCATAAGGGTAGACATTTAGATCAATGGGATGAAATTCAGAGTCAAGAAAGTAAACTTTACATGAATAATAAATTGATAATTGAAAAGGATACCAAGGCATTCTATGGGGGGGGGGAGTTACCTCCAGTGTTTTTCAGTAAATATTGCTGAAACCACAGGATACCAAGTGCAAAATAATGAAGTTGTATTTCTTCCTTACACCATAAAACAAAAATTAACTCTAAATGAATCAGCAATCTAAATGTAAGTGCTAAAAATATAAAAATCTCAGAGAAAACACAAGAATAAATCTTCATGAACTTGGGATAGGCAAAGCTTTACAAGATATGACAATAAAAGCCAAGATAAAAAGAAAAATATGAATTTTACTTCATCCACAATTAAAACATGTATGCTTTAAAGGATGTCACCAAGAAAATAAAAAGGCAAGCTACATAATGAAAGAAAATATTTACCTGATAAAATATCTGTATCTAGAATTTAATAGTTCTAGAGAACTATTACAACTCAATTATAAAAATATTAAATATTTTAAAAAGTAAAAATACCACTTAAATGATAATCAGAATGGTTATGTACACAAATAAACAAAGGACAAGTAAGCACTTGACATTTGCTGAACAGCTTCGGACATTAAGGAAATGCAAATCAAAACAGCAATAAGATACCACTTTACACCCACTAGGGTAGCTATTATCAAAAAGACGGATAATATCACGTATTGTTGAGGGTATGGAGAAATTGGAACCCTTGTAGATTGGTCAGAGGAATGTATAATTGTAAATTACTTTAGAAAACAGTATGACAATTCTTCAAAATGTTATATACAGTGTTATGATATGACCCAGTAATTCCACTTCTAGGTATAAACTTTAAATAAAAATCTATGCAATATAAAAAAGTGCACACAAATGTTTATAGCAACATTATTCATAATGACCAAAAGCAGAAACAACACATGCCTTTAAACTAATGAATGGTATAAAGTGTCATACAATAGCATTTTATTCAATTATAAAATGGAATAAATTACTTATACATGCTACAACATGGATTAACTTTGACAATTTTTTTTTTTTTTTTTTTTTTTTTTTTTGTGGTATGCGGGCCTCCCTCTGCTGTGGACTCTCCCGTTGCGGAGGACAGGCTCCGGACGCGCAGGCTCAGCAGCCATGGCTCACGGGCCCAGCCGCTCCGCGGCATGTGGGATCCTCCCAGACCGGGGCGCGAACCCGGTTCCCCTGCATCGGCAGGCGGACGCGCAACCGCTGCGCCACCAGGGAAGCCCAACTTTGACAATATTTTGCTAAGTGAAGGCAACCAGTCAAAAATATAATACATTATATTCTTCCATTTATATGAAACATCCAGAACTGACAAATCTATATAAACAGAAAGTATATGAGCTGGCCTTAAGATAGAACAGGAAGTAACTGCTAAGGGGAACCGTGTTTCCTTTGGGTGACGAAAATATTCTAAAATTAGATAATGTTGATGGTTTCAGAACTTCGTGAATACATTTAAAAATATTGACTTGAACACTTTAAATGGGTTAACTGTATTTTATATAAATTATTTAAAAGTGTTAAGAAAAAATAAGATTAATTGGAAGCATGTTGGAAGAAGTAACAGTGATTGTGTGATAACATTAAAAATATTTAAAATCAAATATGGTGAAGGATTAGGAAGGGACAGATTAGATTAGATAGAAAGATGATGAATAGATGGCAGATAGATGATAGGTAGATAGGTAGATAGACAGATAGATGATCTCAATTGAGTTAACAAAATATCCATAGGTAGAATATTAATGTAACTTCAAAGAATACTGAGAAAAAACCTACATGTTTGAGGACAAAAACCTAAGATTGAGTTGTATGCTTCGTTATGTAAACATAATGAAGCTACTGGCTGTTTTCTCATCATGCAAAATTAATGAAAGTTTTGGCCCTTGTACTGAGGATTTGCTCTAGTTAAGGAACAGTGCTTCATGAATGGAATCTCCCAAATACATGGAACCCAGTAAATCTCCTTCTCTTGGCTCATAGACTATTAGAAGTATATAAAGTACTTATTCATATTTAAGTTGGATGGTAGTCTAAAAGATGAAATTATCTGGAAGATTATGAAAAAATGAGCTAAATCTAAAGTTGTATTCATAAATAACAAATATGAAAAGTCTATTGTGGGTAATTTTCTTATTTTGTAAAATATAATTGAAACTGTTTTTAAAAATCTAATCAGTCTTGGGTACCCTTCATATCTTTCTGGGTCTATTAGCATTTTATTCACATAATAAAATAAGTGGTAAAAATATTCTTTTCATGTGTTCGAAATGATATATATTTTCATATATTCGACGAGTTTGGGGATGTTATTTTGTTTGCCTATAACAATAAATGTATCCGGTAAATACTGAATACTCATGCTTTGTATTTCTCAGATAATCTAAAAAAGAGTTGTTTCTAAGATCAATGTAGAACCTGTCTCCTACCTAATTTTTATATCTCTTCTTTTAGATAACTTTCCAAATCATATTTTCAAGATATCAAAACACAAAAAGAAAATGGACTTATAGCATATGAAAATTTTCAAATGATTGTAAGAAAAAAATGTGATAAACTTTCATGTTCTATGATTCGAATAACAAATATGATGCTGTAAATTTATTCTCTCTATGATTAAGGAAAAGGAGAGATAAGAGTCAGATACATTTCAAAGGAAATCACACTGCAGTTATAAAAAAAGTTGATTTGGTATTGGTATTTGGAACATATATTTAAGACAAGATACAGTTAAAAGTATTAGGTAGAAAAAAGGAATTATGTTTTTTATAATTCTCCTTTTTAAACATAATGGGTCACTCTATGTCTTTTATTTCTAAATTATTTCTAATTCAATATTTCTAAATTAATATTGCAGTAGCCATTGAGAAATTAAGGTAGGCAGTGTCATTGTCATTTTAGTCATTCTTTACCCTTGGATTTTAACATAGCTGGCAAAGTGACTTTGCCATAATTAGTTCATTATTTTAAAGTAATATATATTAATTGTAAAGATTGGATCCTGAATTGCATTGTAAAGATTGCAGAAAACAAATATAAATAGAATTTAAAAATAAAAATAAATCATCCCACCTAGATTTAGCCAGTGGTAACATTTTGCTTTATTTGCTTTTGGCATATTTACCATGCTATCTTTCTTCACTTATTTTCCAAAACATTTAGAATACATGTATATGTCTGAATTTTAGAAGATACTTTTATTACCTAATTTTCAAATTGATTTCATCTAAAATCAATTAGAAGTTTTTTGAGCCATATCTTCAGCTTTTCCATACTCTTTCAAAATTTTCCAGTGGTAAGAAATATAAACTTATATATTTGATTCTGCCCCAACTCTCCTTTGTGCCACTTGCCTAGAATGATAGTTTATTTGTAATTTACTTTAACCTTTAAAATAATGTTTTAAAGATATTTGTGAATTAAAAACTATTGTTATGAAAAAACGATAGTACACAAGAAAGAAATAAATATATTGGCACAAGGCAACCACACTGAGGAAAGCACATCTGACTGTTTGGTCATAACAAAAGATGGCTGTACCTGTATTTATGGACTGAAAAGCTCTATTACTGAAGAAAGAGTAACATCTCAATAGGTCGGAATTTATATTTCTATTAAATCAGAAATTATTTCATAAGCACAATAGAACTTTAGCCAATAAATGAGACTGAGTGTCTCCTTGATTGAACTCTTTAATTTCGTAGACAGCAAGTCCCTAAAAAATCATATTTTGAGTAATTAGAATTTTTTTAGATTAAATGCTCTGCAGAGTGACAAGAGAATTATTCTGTTTAGTGACCAGCAACAGAAGTGGACAACTGATACCTGATTTCAAATTGGTGACTTAATCCCACAAAAAAACGTAAATCTTTTCAAGTAACTTCAGAACGATATACTCTCTTATTGTACATCTGTAATGGGGTATGTTACAAGAGAAAAACTACAAAGAAATAAAGTTTGTCAATAGTCTGTTACTATTAATATATTAATTATAATTTAAAAATACTTCATGAATGATGATGGTGACACGTTAAGTAAAATCTATTAATATTATTAATACTTACAAATTTTGGTTTATGTGAAAGGACTACAAATAATTAAGCACATACAATTCAATTTTAAATTATTTGATCTATCTCTCCATCTATCTATCTGTCTATGAATTTACACATCTGTACACATTTTTTCTAAACATTTTTTATTTACAAATCTTGAAAGTAAAAATATCTCAGTAGCAATAAATAGATGTAGCTTCCAGATCTTCATTCATAGTATAATTTTCCACTAAAAAATCCAAGGTTTTGAGGATAAATGGTTTAGATAAGTTCTGTGTCATGAACGTACCAAGTAAGCCTTAGGACCATGTTATACCAGAAAACAAAGAGGAACTCAGAGACTAAAGGAGTTTTCAAGGAACACAGAGGTGAGCTTTGTGGTACTCACAACAGCTACATTTGTAGTCAATGATTCTCATTAATTATAAAATATTAAATATAAATCAATGAGTCCTTAATGATGCTCAAAAATTGATAAAAGAGACTAATTTACATGATTTGAAGTATCTATGACATCATATCTTTATTCAGAAAATCGGTAATTAAAAGGAAATAAGTAAGCATTTACCCTGCCTCTTTAGAGGTCATTATATTGCTTGATTTAAAGGGTTGCTCACTAATAAATATAAAAGGAGTGAATGGATTAGAAAATTATGATTATAAAACCCCCCAAAACTTAGCTGCTGAAAAGGGATTCATATTGCTTCAATAAGTCTTTCAGAGATTATTTTCTAAGTACAAAAATGTACCTTTAAAATGGAGAAAACTTGAGCCATGATCATAACAAAATGATCAAACAAGTATCATGAACATTGAGATTCTGACTTTATGCAATGTTTGAGATGTTGCAAAATAAATTGTATTGTAACATCTCTGTGGTATTCCCACCAAAATTTGTTTACCTGAATTTAATAAAATAATTAGATTTAGAAGATAGTGGAAGACTAAGACGCGGAGATCACCTTCCTCCTCACAGATACATCAGAAATACATCTACACGTGGAACTCCCTTCGTGGGCGGAGACTGCGGGTGGCGGAGGGGGAAGCTCCGGAGAAGCGGAGGAGAGCACAGCAACAGGGTGCAGAGGGCAAAGCGGAGAGATTCCCGCACAGAGGATCGGTGCCGACCAGCACTCACCAGCCCGAGAGGCTTGTCTGCTCACCCACCGGGGCGGGCTGGGGCTGGGAGCTGAGCCTCAGGCTTCAGTCGGATCCCAGGGAAAGGACTGGAGTTGGCAGAGTGAAAACAGCCTGAAGGGGTTAGTGCACCACGGCTAGCCGGGAGGGAGTCCGGTTGAAGTCTG
>NC_041226.1:29467320-29468572 GCF_002837175.3 Physeter macrocephalus | reverse complement strand
CCACCAAGAGGCCTGTGTGCGAGCACAGGTCACTCTCCACACCGCCCCTCCCGGGAGCTCGTGCAGCCCGCCACTGCCGGGGTCCCGGGATCCAAGGACAGCTTCCCCGGGAGAACGCGTGGCACGCCTCGGGCTGGTGCAGCGTCAGGCTGGCCTCTGCCGCCGCAGGCTCGTCCCACATCCGTGCCCCTCCCTCCCCCAGGCCTGTGCCAGAGCCCCCGAATCAGCTGCTCCTTTAACCCCGTCCTGTCTGAGCGAAGGGCAGACGCCCTCAGATGACCTACACGCAGAGGCGGGGCCAAGTCCAAAGCTGAACCCCAGGAGCTGTGCGAACAAAGAGGAGAGGGGGAGGTCTCTCCCAGTAGCCTCAGAAGCAGCGGATTAAAGCTCCACAATCAACTTGAAGTGCCCTGCACCTGTGGAAAAGCTGAATAGACAGTGAAATGTCCCAAGTTGTGGAGGTGGACTTTGGGAGCAGGATATACTATTATTTTCCCCTTTTTTCTTTTTGGGATTGTGTATGTGTGTGCTTCTGTGTGAGATTTTGTCTGTATAGCTATGCTTTCACCATTTGTTCTAGGGTTAGACCGACCCTTTTTTTTTTTTTAATAGAAATGTTTCTTCTTAATAATTATTTTTTATTTTAATAACTATACTTTATCCTACTTTATTTTGTCTTCTTCCTTTCTTCCTCCATTTCTTGCTCCCTTCCTCCCTTTCTTCCTCCCTTCCTTCCTCTCTTCCTTGCTCCCTTTCTTCCTCTATTCCTTCTTTCCTTCCTTCCTTCATTTCTTCCTTCATTCTTTCATTTCTTCCTCCTTCCTTTCTTCCTTTCTCCTTTCCTTTCTTCCTTCCCTCCCTCCTTCCTTCCTTTCTTTCCTTTCTATTTTTTCTCCCTTTTCTTATGAGCCATGTGGATTAAAAGCTCTTGGCGCTCCAGCCAGGCGTCAGGGCTGTGTCTCTGAGGTGGGAGAACCAACCTCAGGACACTGGACCACAAAAGACCTCCCAGCTCCATGCAATATCAAATGGTGAAAATCTCCCAGAGGTCTCCAACTCAACACCAAGACCCAGCTTCACTCAAGGACCAGCAACGAACAGTGCTGGACACCCTATGCCCAACAAATAGCAAGACAGGGCTACAGCCCCATCCATTAGAAGAGAGGCTGTCTAAAATGATAATAAGGCTACCAACATCCACAAACACACCACCAGACGTGGACTTGCCCACCAGAATGACAACTTCTAGCCT
>NC_041226.1:29457378-29464962 GCF_002837175.3 Physeter macrocephalus | reverse complement strand
AAAAAAAAAAAAAAAAAAAATTCCTGGGGTGCGGGAGTGGAATTGAACCTCCAGCTGGAGTGGGGAGGCAGGTGGGGCGAAGGCTGTATCCTACAGCATCAGTGGGGGCCACAATGCCCTTCCATGCCCGGAGCACTCATTTTCCAGCCACTACATACTCCTGATGGACCTATTTCTGCCCCGTTTCCAGATCATATGCTATGATTTCAGTTCACTCAATTAGTAGAAGGCCCGGGGGCACTTTGGTTTGAAAATTGAATGTATTTGCTGAGACTCTGCTAAAGCACTCTCAGAAGCAGAACCCCCTTCTTTTTGTCTCCTGGGTGAGATTTTTGGCTTCTGTAGTTCAGGAGACAGTAAAAGGAGACAGATGAATTGGTTATTTGGAGGCTGCCATGCCCATCTTGGATGTGCGTGTGTGCATTGTGGAACAATTACCCAGAGGACGGTGTTAGCAGGTGTTGGGGGGATGAAGCGCAGACCCCTGGGCTTATAATCCCCATCCGCCAGTGTCAGAGCACCCTTGGAGGTAACCCACAGCTCGGGGCCCAGTGCTCTCCAAAGCGTTCAGGTCTGAATGATTGCAGGGAAGGGCAGATTGGAGGAGAGGAGGAGAAAGGACTCAGGATGTCTGCCCCTGGTGGCAGAAGCATGGAGAAGAGACTGGTGGTGCTGCTGGGGGATGGAGGTGGGGCGAGGGACGGTTGTGTTGGCTGCTACTAGTTGGTGTTCTCACCGACTTGCTCGATGCAAGGTTGCCGCAAACCTTCAACTTGTCAAAAACACAATATTTGCTAAGTGCAATAAAGCGAAGCACAATAAAATGAGGTATGTTTGTATTTATGTTTTAGTGTAAAAATAAATTTACCAATATTTACTATATGGATTAAGTCACCCTTACTCGACATTTTTGTCAGGTGTCCATGTCATGTGTCATAGAAGTGTCCTCAGGGAAGAGAGGGGATTCTACTACATAGGGGAGGGGTGACAGTGGCACCCTCACTGTTCCAGTTACTTTCAAGTGGATCTCAAGGTATTACGAATTACTTGTAGCCCAGGTGGTAGATAGATTATATCATCTAACTAGCATTTAACTAATTCTCACAAAAGGGGCAAGTAGCTTGAAACGATTCCTGCAAAGAAATCCATAGATTGAAAATACAGTTGGCCCTCTGTATCCATGGGTTCTGCATCTGCAGATTCAACCAACTGAGGATGGAAAAAAATATATATTTTTTATATTCCAGAACGTTCCAAAAAGCAGAACTTGAATTTGCAGTGTGCCTGGCAACTATTTACATAGTATTTATATATTGTATTAGGTATTATAAGTAATCTAGAGATGATTTAAAGTATACAGGAGGATGTACATAGGTTATATGCAGATACTATGCCATTTTATATAAGGGACTTGAGTATCCATGGATTTTAGTATCTGCGGGGGTCTTGGAAGGGACACTATAATATGGATAGTGCAAGCAAAAGCAAACTCAGAAAAATGGCAGAGCTAACAATTTCCTGCTATTCATATGAGATCCATTATGATGATATCTCTGATATGGAAGTCTACCAGAAAAAAGTTCAAATGTATAAAAATAGACCACTCAAAATATGGATTTACATCACTATAGTTAACAACCAGCCTAGGGGGATATTGCACTTTGAGGTATTAGATAATAATTATATAAATATGCCATCATGATCAGCAAGATACGTACATTCTATACACCCAGAGCATGAAGACAAATCTCTATGATTTTTTTCCAAGTCATGCGATACTTAGTTGTGTATTTTTGTGAACTATTATTAAATGTAATAAACATGTTTAGAAATTTCTTTTGAGTAAAATCTCTTTAATAGTAAAAGGCAAAATGTCAGTCAATATATTGGAAAAAACCCACTGTTCTATTTGCCATGATTAAAGTGACTGAATTGGTACAGTGAGAAGATGGCAACACATAAAAATGCATTCTGTTGAAAGACACACAGAAAACATCGTCGAAGATTTGGAAAAACGGTTTAGAACATATTATGTGTTGTGGAAGTTGGATTATGGTTGGATGCCAGTTGCTAATATGTTTTACTTTAAGTCTTTTCAGTGATGGCATTCATAAAGAAATACTTCTTGTGATCTACTAAAGAAAAGATGTGTTTATAATGTGAATGATATATCTAGTATAACATGCTGTGGTTTTTATGTGTAAGAGTAAACACCAATGCAGTGGCTGCCCAGACTGGAATACAAAACTGGGGCTGGGGGCAGGGAGGGACTCCATATGAGTCACACAAGGTATCCCTTCAGGTATAGGTGATATTTTAGCAATGAATGTAACTGTGCTTTAGAATAATCATGTTATTAGCACAGGGAGATCACCTCTGTGCTTTGTGACCAACTAGAGGGATGGGATAGGGAGGGTGGGAAGGAGGGTGACGCAAGAGGGAAGAGATATGGGAACATATGTATATGTATAACTGATTCACTTTGTTGTAAAGGAGAAACTAATACACTATTGTAAAACAGTTATACTCCAATAAAGATGTTAAAAAATAAAATAAAATAATTAGATTTAAGTCCCTGTTTATAGGAATACAGGGAATAAAGGAAGAAATCAATTGAACCAGGAAGAGTAATACAAAATATCCAGGTTGTGAATGTATAACCATACACCAGTGACAGTTCTCATATATCGCTGTTTAGAGTAGATATTTTTATGTGCTTTACAAAATAGTTTGGCTTTACTTGGTAAATTTAAACATGCACATACCGTACACCTAACGTTTTTACTCTGAGTATATACCCTAGAGATATTCCCATATCTATGCACCAAGTGATGTGCAGCAGATTATTCATAGTATTTTTCATAATAACCCCAAGCTGGATATGACCCAATGACCATCAATAACAGAATAGAAAATATAAATGTGTTGTCACCAAAACATACAGTATTAATTACACAGGCAAAAATGTTAATACAAATACTTGCAATCATATCAATGTATCTCAAAAACGTGAGGATAAAAGTCACAAAAATATATAAGCATAACTAAACCATGTTATCTCTAAGTGCACATGAGAGATAAATGTATGAAGTAAAGGGAATAATTATCACAAATGTAATAGAAGAGGTTTTCTATAAGCAAGGGACAGAGGGAAAGAGGTGTGAGCAATGAGGTTTCTAAGGTTATGGCAAATTTTATTTTTTACTTTAGGTAGCTAGTACATGGGTCTCTTTTATCATTATTATTTAAATTGCACACATATAGTGCCAAACATCATATGAAACATAAAATGTAAGCTTATATGGGATTGAAAAGAAGACTCCCTACCTTTCATTTGTGAGTGATACTATCATTCTAAGGCTATATTACCATCATAGAAGTCTGGAAAATAAATAAATTTTTAGTGTTAAACACACATACACAAAAGACAGTTGTATGTCCATGCTAAGCATCTTTTCTTTTTGAAGGATGAAGAAGAGATTGTACCTCAGGAATGCCATGCTGGAGAATAAACTGTCATCACATCTCAGTATGGTCAAAGTCACCTCATCACAAAATGACATACGAAAGTGATATATTTTTGATTGATAACTTTTGGAAGTTTTTTTTTAAATTAGTTTTATTACCAAAGGTTTAGGAATAATAATTTTGCTCTTATATCATGGAAAATCATATTTATCCTTCAAGTTGCCCAAATATCATATGATCTCTTTTATAAAGTCTATCTAGAATTGAGTCTGGAATCTTGTCTGATATATAATTTTTAATTTATAAATATTATACATTTTTTCCCTTTGCTTGTTCATTCTGAGTGATTGTGAAGGGTACATTTCAACTCTTTCATCATTATTTAACATTGTAAACAGTACATGGCACATAATGAATAATCCTTAAATATTTTCTGAAATAAAGTTTCTCATTCTATAAATGGATTTGAAACTAGAAAATACCTATTTTAATGCTACTCTGAAGATATGTGATGGTATAGAGAGAGTCTGGTGTTCTGTCTCTGATTTCATATCTTGGTAGTTTCTAATTGCTGCTCCATTTTGATATCAATTACAAAATAAAATTTTTATTTCAAATAAAGTGGTCTCATTTCATAAACTCTGAAACAATCCTCTATCCATGACTTCTTTAAGCTATTTGTATTATTATTACTGATAATATCTTAGGTTGGAATTACTTAAGGCTATATGGATTCAGAAATGGTGATCCATATTCTCCTGCTTTTCTTTAAAATGGGAATAAGAAAGAAAGGAAGGAAGAGAAAATGTAATAACAGCATATCACTAGTTCTACACATCAATAAGGCTTCAGGGAAAAATGGCGAATGTAAGAGATAGAGAGAATTTAGCTGTGTTGCATATTTTCTGTTTTCTGCTAGTACTAAACAGGCCATTTATACACACTTACCTGCATATGAGGGAGTATTTTAGTGAGCATAATCACTCTATAGAGTTGTCAAATTGTTAACTGCTCATTTTTCAAATTGATGACTATTGAAAAATACTGAGAGAAAGAAGAAAATAAGAGGAAGTTTTTCTTTTGACCAAGGAACTCTCCTCTGAAAAATCGATTAAACTGATTTTTCTTCAAGGTCTATGTAAACAAACTAAATATAGGATTTTTAAAATAAAATTTAATTCAATATTTAATATAAAACTGTTGTCAGAGGAACCTATCTTATTATTATATTATATTTATCTATTAAAGTTTATAGATAAAGATATGCTCTGGTCTCTTGCTGGTCTTGTCAGAGATATTGGTTGATGCCACAAGTAATCCTCTCCATTCTAAGAAACAATCAGAGCAGTGAAGCCAAAAAGCAGAACCTAAGGTGAAATATCACAACATTCTTTGAACAGAAGGGTCTAACTGTGCCTGAGCACAGGTATATTTCTTGGATTTCCAAGTTATCTGAGCTAATTAAGTGCCCCGTTGTTTTACCTACATGGAGTTGAAATTTGGTCTTTGATACCAGCAGAATACAGATTAATAAAGCAATCAGTGAAAATTTTACTGAAAACTTGTGGGACAGGGAGTTTCAAAAGACAGAAAGTCTAATATTAATTTGTCTGGGGAGACTAATGAAAAAAATACATAAAAGGGAGATGGATCATCAATACCAAGAATACTTTAAGATATGTGTGGAGAAGAGAATTATTTAATGTACACTTTAAATAAAATTTTGCCTTACTGAGTATAATATAAGCCGATTCTCTGAATCTGACACTGAAGTTTTAGTAAAGTCATTCAACAGAGTGGTAAGATCAGATTTGGGAGTGGGGTGTGGGGAGCAAGTTTTTACCTTGAAAAAAATAATTATTAAGATAAATTGAATTACTTGACCCATTTTGAGAAGAACTTTAAGACTGGTTATATTATTGCTAAAAAAGATCCAAAAGACTAAACAAAAATAGAGTGGGAGAAGGGGTTAATATATTTCATGGTGACCATTCTTTTATTTAAACAAAAGTGGAAACACAAACATAGGTTTAAATGACTCTGAAGGAAAACAATTATTCAGCAGAGATAGTCAATGTTTGAAAAAGCCTATTATGACTAAACTCACAAAACAAGAACATTTACTGTGAAGGTTAATGCACTATATATTACTTATGCAACTACATTTAGCCATTGTAAAAGATTTTGAAATTGAGCTAGATGCATCATAAAAAAGAGAATACTTTACTTTGAAAGTCCCACACACCTCAGAATAAATAAGGGTAAAATCAAAGAAAAGACTCTCTTTATTTATTTATTTTTAGACATCCTTATTGGAGTATAATTGATTTAAAATGGTGTGTTAGTTTCTGCTTTATAACAAAGTGAATCAGCTATACATATACATATATCCCCATATCTCTTCCCTCTTGCATCTCCCTCCCACCCTCCCTATCTAACCCCTCTAGGAGGTCAAAAAGCACCGAGCTGATCTCCCTGTGCTTTGCAGCTGCTTCCCACTAGCTATCTATTTTATATTAGGTAGTATTTATAAGTCCATGGCACTCTCTCACTTCGTCCCAGCTTACCCTTCCCCCTACCCATGTCCTCAAGTACATTCTCTACATCTGCGTCCTTATTTCTGTCCTGCACCTAGATTCTTCAAAACCATTTACTTTTTAAATTTTTGTTCCATATATATGTGTTAGTATGTGGTATTTGTTTTCTCTTTCTGACATACTTCAATCTGTATGACAGACTGTATGTCCATCCGCCTCAATACAAAAAACTCAATTTCATTTCTTTTTATGGCCGAGTAATATTCCATTGTATGTGCCACATCTTTATCCATTCATCTGCCAATGCACATTTAGGTTGCTTCCATGTCCTGGCTATGTAAATAGAGCTACAATGAACATTGTGTACATGACTCCTTCTGAATTATGGTTTTCCCAGGGTATATGTCCAGTAGTGGGATTGCTGGGTCGTATGGTAGTTCTATTTTTAGTTTTTTGAGGAACCTCCATTCTATTCCCATAGTGGCTGCATCAATTTACATTTCCACCAACAGTGCAAGAGGGTTCCCTTTTCTCCAAACCCTCTCCAGCATTTTTGTTTGTAGATTTGGATGATGGCCATTCTGACCGGTGTAAAATGATACCTCATTGTACTTTTGATTTGCATTCTCTAATGATTAGTGATGTTGAGCATTCTTTCATGTGTTTGTTCGCAATCTGTATATCTTCTTTCGAGAAATGTTTATCAGGTCTTCTGCCCATTTTTGGATTGGGTTGTTTGTTTTTTTGATATTAAGTTGCATGAGCTGTTTGTAAATTTTGGAGGTTAATCTTTTGCCACCTGCTTCATTTGCAAATATTTTCTCCTATTCTGAGGATTGTCTTTTCATCTTGTTTATGGTTTCCTTTGCTGTGCAAAAGTTATTAAGTTTCATTAGGTCAATTTGTTTATTTTTGTTTTTATTTCCATTTCTCTAGGAGGTAGATAAAAAAGGACCTTGCCGTAATTTATATCATAGAGTGTTCTGCCTATTTTTTCCTCTAAGAGTTTTAGAGTGTGTGAGCTTACATTTAGGTCTTTAATCCATTTTGAGTTTATTATTCTGTATGGTGTTAAGGACTGTTCTAATTTCATTCTTTTACATGAAGCTGTCCAGTTTTCCCAGCACCACTTATTGTAAAGGCTGTCTTTTCTCCATTGTATATTCTTGACACCTTTACCAAAAATAAAGTAACCATATGTGTGTGGGTTTATCTCTGGGCTTTCTATCCTGTTCCATTGATCTATATTTCTGTTTTTGTGCCAGTACCATACTGTCTTGATTACTGTAGCTTTGCAGTATAGTCTGAAGTCCAGGAAACTGATTCCACCAGGCCTGGTTTTCTTTCTCAAGATTGCTTCTGCTGTTTGGGATCTCTTAATCCATTTTGAGTTTATTATTCTGTATGGTGTTAAGGACTGTTCTAATTTCATTCTTTTACATGAAGCTGTCCAGTTTTCCCAGCACCACTTATTGTAAAGGCTGTCTTTTCTCCATTGTATATTCTTGACACCTTTACCAAAAATAAAGTGACCATATGTGCGTGGGTTTATCTCTGGGCTTTCTACTCTGTTCCATTG
>NC_041226.1:29450957-29457251 GCF_002837175.3 Physeter macrocephalus | reverse complement strand
CATCAGTGTCTTATAGTTTTCTGCATACAGGTCTTTTGTCTCCTTTGGTTGGTTTATTCCTAGGTAATTTCTCTTTTTTGTTGCAAAGATAAATGAGAGTATTTCCTTAATTTCTCTTTCAGGGTTTTCATCATTAGTGTATAGGAATTCAAGAGATTTCTCTGCATGAATTCTGTATCCTGCTACTTTACCAAAGTCTTTGTTTAGCTCTAGTAGTTTTCTGGTAGCATCTTTAGGATTCTCTATGTATAGTATCATGTCATTTGCAAATGGTGACAGCTTTACTTCTTTTCTGATTTGGATTTCTTTTATTTATTTTTCTTCTCTGATTTCTGTAGCTAAAACTCCCAAAACAATGTTGAATAATAGTGGTGAGAGTGGGCAACCTTGTCTTGCTCCTGATCTTAGTGGAAATGGTTTCAGTTTTTCACCACTGAGTACGATGTTGGCTGTGGGTTCTCATATATGGCCTTTATTATAGTGAAGTAAGTTCCCTCTATGCCTGCTTTCTGGAGAGTTTTTATCATAAATGGGTGTTGAATTTTGTCAAAGCTTTCTCTACGTCTATTGAGATGATCATATGGTTTTTCTCCTTCAGTTTGTTAATATGGTTGATCACATTGATTGATTTGCATATATTGAAGGATCCTTGCATTCCTGAGATTAAATCCCACTTTATCATGGTGTATGATCCTTTTAATGTGCTGTTGGATTCTGTTTGCTAGTAATTTGTTGAGATGTTTTGTATTTATGTTCATGAGAGATATTGGCCTGTGGTTTTCTTTCTTTGTGACATCTTTGTCTCGTTTTCATATCAGGGTGATGGTGGCCTCATAGAATGAGTTTTGGTGTGTTCCTCCCTCTGCTATATTTTGGAAGAGTTTGAGACGGACAGGTGTTAGCTCTTCTCTAACTGTTAAAATTCGCCTGTGAAGCCATCTGGTCCTGGACTTTCATTTGTTGAAAGATTTTTAATCACAGTCTCAATTTCAGTGCTTGTTATATCTCTATTTATATTTTCTATGTCTTCCTAGTTCAATTTCAGAAGGTTGTGCTATCCTAGGAATTTGTACGTTTCTTCTAGGTTGTCCATTTTATTGGCATACGGTTGCTTGTAGTAATCTCTCATAATCCCTTTTATTTCTGCACTGTCAGTTGTTACTTCTCTTTTTTCATTTCTAATTTTGTTTGAGTCTTCTCCCTTTTTTTCTTGAAGAGTCTGGCTAATGGTTTATCAATTTTGTTTATATACTCAAAGAACCAGCTTTTAGTTTTATTGATCTTTGCTCTTGTTTCTTTCATTTCTTTTTCTTTTATTTCTGATCTGATCTTTATGGTTTCTTTCCTTCTGCTAACTTGGTGGTTTTTTGTTCTTCTTTCTCTAATTGCTTTAGGTGTAAGGATATGTTGTTTATTTGAGATGTTTCTTGTTTCTTGATGTAAGATTCTATTGCTATAAACTTCCCTCTTAGAAGTGCTTTTGCTGCATCCCATAGGTTTGGGTCATCGTGTTTTCATTGTCATTGTTTCTAGGTATTGTTTGATTGCGTCTTTGTGTGACCCAAGATACAATCTATCTTGAAGAAAGTTCCATGAGCACTTGAGAAGAAAGTGTATTCTTTTGTTTTTGGATGGAATGTCCTATAAATATCAATTAAGTTCATCTTGTTTAATATATCATTTAAAGCTTATGTTTCCTTATTCATTTACATTGTGGATGATCTGTCCATTGGTGATAGTGGGATGTTAAAGTCCCCTACTATGATTGTATTACTGTTGATTTCCCCTTTTATGGCTGTTAGCATTTGCCTTACATATTGAGGTGACCCTACGTTGGGTGCATAAATGTTTACAATTGTTATATATTCTTCTTGGATTGATCCCTTGATCATTATATAGTGTCCTTGTTTGTATCTTTTTATAGTCTTTATTTTAAAGTCTATTTTTCTGATATGAGAATTGCTACTCCAGCTTTCTTTTGATTTCCATTTGCATGGAATAACTTTTTCCACCCCCTCACTTTCAGTCTGTATGTGTCTCTAGGTCTGATATGTGTCTCTTGTAGACAGCATATATATGGTTCTTGTCTTTGTATCCATTCAGCCAGTCTATGACTTTTGTTTGGAACATTTAATCCATTTACATTTAAGGTAATTATTGATATGTCTGCTCCTATTACCATTTTTAAATTGTTTTGGTTTTGTTTTTGTAGGTAGTTTCTTTCTCTTGTGTTCCCTGACTAGATAATTTCCTTTAGCATTTACTGTAAACCGGGTTTGGTGGTTTGGTGGTGGTGAATTATCTTAGCTTTTGCTTGTCTGTAAAGTTTTTAATTTCTATCATTATATAGTGTCCTTGTTTGTATCTTTTTATAGTCTTTATTTTAAAGTCTATTTTTCTGATATGAGAATTGCTACTCCAGCTTTCTTTTGATTTCCATTTGCATGGAATAACTTTTTCCACCCCCTCACTTTCAGTCTGTATGTGTCTCTAGGTCTGATATGTGTCTCTTGTAGACAGCATATATATGGTTCTTGTCTTTGTATCCATTCAGCCAGTCTATGACTTTTGTTTGGAACATTTAATCCATTTACATTTAAGGTAATTATTGATATGTCTGCTCCTATTACCATTTTTAAATTGTTTTGGTTTTGTTTTTGTAGGTAGTTTCTTTCTCTTGTGTTCCCTGACTAGATAATTTCCTTTAGCATTTACTGTAAACCGGGTTTGGTGGTTTGGTGGTGGTGAATTATCTTAGCTTTTGCTTGTCTGTAAAGTTTTTAATTTCTCTGTCGAATCTGAATGAGATCCTTGCTGGGTAGAGTAATCTTGATTGTAGTTGTTTCCCTTTCATCACTTTAAATATGTCCTGCCATTCCCTTCAGGCTTGCAGAGTTTCTGCTGAAAGATCAGCTGTGAAACTTATGGGGATTCCCTTGAATATTCTTTGTTTTTTTTTTTTTCCCTTTCTGCTTTTAATTTTTTTCTTTGTATTTAATTTTTGATAGTTTGAGTAATATCTATTGTCGTGTTTTTCTACTTGGATTTATCCTGTATGGGACTCTCTACACTTCCTGGACTTGATTGACTATTTCCTTTCCCATATTATTGAATTTTTCAACTATAATCTCTTGAAATGTTTTCTCAGTCTCTTTCTTTTTCTCTTCTTCTTTAGGGACTCTTATGATTCATATGTCGATGCATTTAATGTTGTCCCAGACGTCTCGAAACTGTCCTCAATTCTTTTCAGTCTTTTTGCTTTATTCTGCTCTGCAGTAGTTATTTCCACTATTTTATCCCCCAGGTCACTTATCCGTTTTTCTGCCTCAGTTATTCTGGTATTTGATTCCATCTGGAGAATTTTTAATTTCATTTATTGTGTTGTTCATCATTGTTTTTTTGCTCTTTATTTCTTCTAGGTCCTTGTTAAACGTTTCTTGTACTTTCTCCATTCTGTTTCCAAGATTTTGGATCATCTTTACTATCATTACTCTGAATTCTTTTTTAGGTAAACTGCCTATTTCCTCATCATCGTTTTGGTCTGGTGAGTGTTTACCTTGATCCTTCATCTGCTGCATATCTCTCTGTCTTCTCATTTTGCTTAACTTACTGTGTTTGGAGTCTTCTTTTTGCAGGCTGAAGGTTTGTAGTTCCCATTGTTTTTGGTGTCTGCCTCCAGTGGATAAGGCTGATTCAGTGGGTTGTGTAGGTTTCCTGGTGGGGGGGAGTGGTGCCTGTGTTCTGGTGGATGAGTCTGGATCTTGTCTTTCTGGTGGTCAGGACTGCATCTGGTGCTGTGTTTTGAGGTGTCTGTGACATTATTATTATTTTAGTCAGCCTCTCTGCTAACGGGTGAGGTTGTGTTTCTGTCTTGCTAGTTGTTTGGCATTGGGTGTCCCACACTGTAGCTTGTTGCTCGTTGAGTGGAGCTGGGACTTAACATTGAGATGGAGATCTCTGGGAGAGCTTTTGCCATTTGATATTACATGGACCTGGGAGGTCTCTGGTGGACCAATATCCTTAACTCAGTTCTGCCACCTCAGAGGCTCAGGCTTGACAACTGGATGGAGCACCAAGACCCTGTCAGCCACACTGCTCAGAAGAAATGGGAGAACAAAAGAAAAGAAAGAAAGAAGGACAGAAAGAAAGAAAGAAAGAAAGAAAGAAAGAAAGAAAGAAAGAAAGAAAGAAAGAAAGAAAGAAAAAAGAAAGAAAGAGAAAGATAGAAGGAAAGAGGAAAGAAAGAAAGAAAAGAAAATAAAAGTTATTAAAATAAAAATAATTATTAAAAATAAAAAATTGTAAAGTAATAAAAAAAGAGAAAGAAAGAAAGAAGAGAGCAACCAAATCAAAAAACAAATTTACCGGTCTTCTCTGGTGGCGCAGTGGATGAGAGCCAACCTGCCAATGCAGGGGGCACAGGTTCATGCCCCAGTCTGGGAAGATCCCACATGCTGTGGAGTGGCTAGGCTCATGAGCCATGGTCACTGAGACTGCACGTCCGGAGCATGTGCTCCGCAATGGGAGAGGCCCCAACAGTGAGAGCCCCATGAACCGCCAAAAAAATAAAAGTAAAAAAAATAAAAACACACAATAAAAAAAATCTACCAATGATAACAAGTCCTAGAAACTATACCAAAAAAAAAAAAAAAAAAAAGGAGAGTCAGAACCCTAGGAGAAATGGTAAAAGCAAATCTATATAGGCAAAATCACACAAAGAAGCATACACATACACACTCACATAAAGAGAAAAAGGAAAAAAATATATATATATCTAAAAAAAAAAGGAGGAAGAGAGCAATCAAACCAATAAACAAATCTACCAATGGTAATAAACTCCAAATACTAAACTAATATAAACATAAAGCCAGGACAAATTAGAGGCAGAAAGTAAACCCCAAGTCTACAGTTGCTCCCAAAGTCCACTGCCTCAATTTCGGGCTAAGTAGTTGTCTATTCAGTTATTCCACAGATGCAGGGTATATCAAGTTGATGGTGGAGATATAATCTGCTGCTCCTGAGGCTGCTGGGAGAAATTTCCCTTTCTCTTCTTTGAATATTCTTTGTTTTTTTTTTTTTCCCTTTCTGCTTTTAATTTTTTTCTTTGTATTTAATTTTTGATAGTTTGAGTAATATCTATTGTCGTGTTTTTCTACTTGGATTTATCCTGTATGGGACTCTCTACACTTCCTGGACTTGATTGACTATTTCCTTTCCCATATTATTGAATTTTTCAACTATAATCTCTTGAAATGTTTTCTCAGTCTCTTTCTTTTTCTCTTCTTCTTTAGGGACTCTTATGATTCATATGTCGATGCATTTAATGTTGTCCCAGACGTCTCTAAACTGTCCTCAATTCTTTTCAGTCTTTTTGCTTTATTCTGCTCTGCAGTAGTTATTTCCACTATTTTATCCCCCAGGTCACTTATCCGTTTTTCTGCCTCAGTTATTCTGGTATTTGATTCCATCTGGAGAATTTTTAATTTCATTTATTGTGTTGTTCATCATTGTTTTTTTGCTCTTTATTTCTTCTAGGTCCTTGTTAAACGTTTCTTGTACTTTCTCCATTCTGTTTCCAAGATTTTGGATCATCTTTACTATCATTACTCTGAATTCTTTTTTAGGTAAACTGCCTATTTCCTCATCATCGTTTTGGTCTGGTGAGTGTTTACCTTGATCCTTCATCTGCTGCATATCTCTCTGTCTTCTCATTTTGCTTAACTTACTGTGTTTGGAGTCTTCTTTTTGCAGGCTGAAGGTTTGTAGTTCCCATTGTTTTTGGTGTCTGCCTCCAGTGGATAAGGCTGATTCAGTGGGTTGTGTAGGTTTCCTGGTGGGGGGGAGTGGTGCCTGTGTTCTGGTGGATGAGTCTGGATCTTGTCTTTCTGGTGGTCAGGACTGCATCTGGTGCTGTGTTTTGAGGTGTCTGTGACATTATTATTATTTTAGTCAGCCTCTCTGCTAACGGGTGAGGTTGTGTTTCTGTCTTGCTAGTTGTTTGGCATTGGGTGTCCCACACTGTAGCTTGTTGCTCGTTGAGTGGAGCTGGGACTTAACATTGAGATGGAGATCTCTGGGAGAGCTTTTGCCATTTGATATTACATGGACCTGGGAGGTCTCTGGTGGACCAATATCCTTAACTCAGTTCTGCCACCTCAGAGGCTCAGGCTTGACAACTGGATGGAGCACCAAGACCCTGTCAGCCACACTGCTCAGAAGAAATGGGAGAACAAAAGAAAAGAAAGAAAGAAGGACAGAAAGAAAGAAAGAAAGAAAGAAAGAAAGAAAGAAAGA
>NC_041226.1:29437585-29450659 GCF_002837175.3 Physeter macrocephalus | reverse complement strand
AAAAAGGAAAAAAATATATATATATCAAAAAAAAAAGGAGGAAGAGAGCAATCAAACCAATAAACAAATCTACCAATGGTAATAAACTCCAAATACTAAACTAATATAAACATAAAGCCAGGACAAATTAGAGGCAGAAAGTAAACCCCAAGTCTACAGTTGCTCCCAAAGTCCACTGCCTCAATTTCGGGCTAAGTAGTTGTCTATTCAGTTATTCCACAGATGCAGGGTATATCAAGTTGATGGTGGAGATATAATCTGCTGCTCCTGAGGCTGCTGGGAGAAATTTCCCTTTCTCTTCTTTGTTCGCACAGCTCCTGGGGTTCAGCTATGGATTTGGCCCTGACTCTGTGTGAAGGTTGTCTGAGGGCTTCTGTTCCCCCTTCAGACAGGACGGGGTTAAAGTAGCAGCTGATTTGGGGGCTCTGGCTCACTCAGGCTTGGGGGGAGGGAGGGGTATGGAATGCGGGGCAAGCCTGTGGCAGCAGAGGCCAGCATGACATTGCAACAGCCTGAGGAATGCCGTGTGTTCTCCGGGGAAATGTCTCCCTGGATCACGGGACCCTGGCAGTGGCGGGCTGCACAGGCTCCCAGGAGGGCAGGTGTGGATAGTGACCTGTGCTTGCAAACAGGCTTCTTGGTGGTGGCAGCAGCATCCTTAGCATCTCACGCCTGTTGCTGGGGTCTGCGCTGATAGCCGCGGCTCGCACTCATCTCTGGAGCTCGTTTGGCATTGCGCTGAATCTCCTCTCCTCGCGCGCCCTAAAACAATGTTCTCTTTCCTCTTAGGCAGGTCCAGACTTTTTCCCGGACTCCTTCCCTGCTAGCTGTGGTGCAGTAGCCCCATTCAGGCTCCCAGCCCCCACCCATCCCGGCGGGTGAGCAGATAATCCTCTCGGGCTGGTGAGTGCTGGTCGGCACCAATCTTCTGTGCGGGAATCTCTCCACTTTGCCCTCTGCACCCCTGTTGCTGTGCTCTCTTCCGTGGCTCTGAAGCTTCCCAACCCCCTCCCAGCCGCTGTCTCTGCCAGTGAAGAGGCTTCTTTGTGTGTGGAAACTTTTCCTCCTTCACAGCTCCCTCCCAGAAGTGCAGGTCCTGCCCCTATTCTTTTGTTTCTGTTTTTTTTCTTTTTTCTTTTGCCCTACCCAGTTACGTGGGGAGTTTCTTCCCTTTTTGGAAGTCTGAAGTCTTCTGCCAGCGTTCAGTAGGTGTTCTCTAGGTGTTGTTCCACATGTAGATGTGTTTCTGATGTATTTTTGGGGAAGAAGGTGATGTCCATGTCTTACCCCTCTGCCATCTTGAAGGTCTCCCCATGACTCCCTTTATATTTTTTGTTGTTCTGTATTAGGAGCACGAGGAGTCTTGCATATTCATATAACTGTGGGCTTGAATATTAAAAGAGACTTTTACATTGACATCTTATTAGATTACCACCAGCAAAGTCAAAAAGGAAAATTTGAAAATGGTTAATATTTAGCTTCTATGTTGGTCATTACCAGAGAAGATTATTATTACCTGACTTTGAACCAAGATATACCTTTTTAACATTCTGCACCATTGTCATAGCTAGTTAAAAAAGCACAAAGGAATTGAAGTATAAGGATACATGATAAAAGAAAATAAGTGCAGAAAAGGATAAAAGGAAAAGGATTCTTTTTACTGTTGGGTTTTATTTCTAAGACATCCACTCCTAACCTTTATTAAAGCAAGTAATTAACATGAAACATATTCAGGGAGGATTCAGTAGTAGCACCCAAAGTATATTTTTCCAAATCTAGTCATGAATGATATTGCAGAATTAATATTTAAACAGCTTTGCCTTTTGGTTACAGAATGTGTTAAAAATCAGTCAACTTGGTTCCCCTTAAGGTTGTTTCCTGTTATAAAATTATTTAAACATACCGAGAAAATTACAACTTATCTAAATTTCATAATACCTGAAAAACAATTAGTTTTGGGAAAGCAACTTGAACAACTTTCTTTCTGGGATGATTTGTTGCACTATCACTAAAAACGTTGATAAATTGCAGCTTAGATGGTGAAATTTATCTTAGATAGTACTGATAAAGTAGCAGAAAATGACATTACCTTAAACTTGTTTCACTGCTTCCCATCAAAAGAGTCTTAAGGGGATTTAAGGTAACTCTCAATCTTCCCATCCTTTCCAGGAGAAAATCTGTCAGAACTCTGTCATGACTTAAATACATGTTCCCCTCCCTTAGGAAAGTTCCCTCACTGCCCAATAATGCAAGTCCCAAGTGGAGTCATAAATCTTATTTGGAGAGTGAAGCTGCAGTCTGAACCAAGTAGATTTGGAATTTGTGCTCCTTTGGGCTGGAGTATTGTATAGTTATGCAATTTATTTTTGTATTGTAGGTGTTGTTGCCACAAATGTGGATGAATACATGCAATAATTTTCCCCAAAGAACAAGTTCAGCTTCAGAAAGAAAAAAAAAAAAATCAGGACTTCCCTTATTTTTGAAGAAGTAATTGGAAATCATTATTTAAAATATTTTACTTGCCTCCCCCAACTGAAAGCTCAAAGCAAATGTTGATACCACTAGACACTAAGAAATTGTTCTGTTAGAATAGACCAGACACTTGGGGCTCGTCTGAAGAGCACTTTATTTTGACCAAGGGCTGCTGGGATAATTTCAGACAATTTTAGTTGTTGTTAAATGACCACAGGCATCTCTTAGGAAGAGTTGGCCATGGAAGAAACCATGGGATATTGCTCACATAACATATAAGACATGCACACTCAGCAGATCACACAGAATCTCAACCCCAAACCTATCTACAATTTTTCTGTGCAATGGATGAGGCCAGGATTGTGTTTGTGGGGGTAGAGGAATATTGATGGTGAACAGTTGTCTAGGCAGATTGAAACAATTACATATGGTATCCCAACCTTTGTTGTTAATGTGGAAAGACTGAATCTTTGATCCTTCTGAGGCTTTATATTTCTCATTAGTCCAGGTGTGTGATGGTCTAGCCAAAGTGGGTTTGCCGTCAGGAAATGGCAGAGGTAAATGTTGGCACTATGTTGTGTTCAGTTATATGGGCACAAGTAAATTACCTGGCTGAGTTGCCAGTTTCCAGAGGTTCAGCAGATTTTCTGCCTAAGAATAAAATTTAAGAATCAGCAGAGAAATAAGATGCCTATGCAGCACAACACAATGAGCTCAGAGACATGATTCAGAATTCAATTGTCTATTATGAAGGTCACATGTGTTTAGTATTGGGGTGATTTTTGGTTTTTTTTAGCTATTTCCTTCAAGGTTCTGTGACTTTTGTCTGGCTTTTATTTTCTTTATATATATGGTAGTATTCTTTTAGGTATATTTGGTGCCTTTAAGAAATATGGATGGGAAAAAATGTCATTGTATTTTTGTGATTTAATTTAGTTCTAAACTTTCCTGTTAGAAAATATTGATTTAAAAAAAGTTTTTGGAAGTGAGTTACAGTCTCCTTCATATCTCATATTTATGCAATTAAGAAGTCAGTATTTTTATATTTGAAAACTTGTATATCTTTGTAAGAACACAAAAATCTGGAAAAAGATTGTGTTCTGAGTGCTTTGAGTTTAGCTAATTGTAAAAACAAAATGAAAATAAAACAAGCGAACAAAAAACCCTTTCTTTTTAACATGTTATTTCATTATGGGGAAATCATGGGCAAAATATGTATCTTCAAAATGGACTTTATATCCATATCTTACATATCTTAATAAGTGAACATATTATTTTTGTGCAAGAAGAGATACTTCGAATATGTTAAAGTGGTTTGTAATAGTTAAAATCTTTTTGTCAGATGGTGCCAGGTTAAATTATTAGGAAGTGAGCAGTAAAACACACTGTTTACTTATATGAATGCTGATAAGATTTGAGAATTTTTTTTAAAATGTAACTTAATAAAAAATGTCAGTAAAATGCACTGTCATCTATGTATTTCCATAAGAGGATTTTCAGGAGACAATTCATTTTTATCAAAAGAAAGCAATTGTATAATTGAGCCCTTATAAAATTTATATACAAATATACCTATCAACATCTTGAACATGAAAGAATGTTTAAACATAATTCGATAATTTTGCCTCTGTTTTTTCTAAATTTTTATGTGAAGGCACTTAGGATTTCTCACCCTTGTCTCCATATGTGAACATTGTTATATTATCTCAATGTTGTTTCCACAAATTTATTTCATCATGGGACACAGTGCCTACTTTGTTATTAGGATCTAAGTGAGAGAATGTGACAAACACGGTGGAGTAGGAAGACTTTGATCTCACCTCCCTACATAGGTACACCAAAATTACTACTATTTACACAACAACTATTAATGAGAAAACCAGAAGACTAGCAGAAAATATCTTCTACAACTAAAAATATAAATAAGAAACCTAGATGATATGGATAGGTGGGTGGCAATGCAGTTTAGTCAAGACCCATACCCTTAGGTGCGTGACCCACAAAAGAATAATTACAACTGCAGAAGATCTCCTCAAGCAACAAAGGGTCCAAGACTCATATCAGGCTACCCAGTCCAGGGTTCCTACACCCAGAAAATGAGCCCTAAGTACATTTGCTTTGAACTCCAGCAGGGCTTACTTTAGGGAAGCCAGAAGGATGTGGGAAATAGAGACTCCACTGTTAAAGGGTGCACACAAAATCTCACATGCTCTGAGACCCAGGGCAGAAGTACTAATTTGAAAGGAGCCTGGGTCAGACACACCTGTTGATATTGGAGAGCTTTCTGGAGAGACAGGAGGCAACTGGAACTCACCTTGGGGACATAGACATTGGCAGCAGACATTTATGGGAGCTCATTCTCCCAGAAGTACCTTGGTGCTGGCAAGCACCATTTTAGGAATCTTCTGTTTAGCTTATTAGAGCCAGGAACTGACCCTGCTCATGAGTACTCTCAGCAGCAGTTCTGGGAAGCCTCAATACAAGCAGCCAACTGGGTGGGGACAAAGCCCCACCAATCAGAAGGTAAGTTGCCTTAAGACATGCTGAGCCCACTGCCCTCCTAGGACCAGCCTGTCTACCAGAATGCTCAGGACCTGGTCCCATATATCAGTGCACTAGCACTAGCCCCTGAACCCCGCAGAATCCCCAAACCAGATGTCAAAACTCATCTTCAACCACCAGCAGGCCAACATCAACTCTAGAACACCTAGGACCCTGCAGCCAGAGACCCCAGGACCCAGCACCACCAACCAGTGGGCCACAGTAACCCCAGGCCTCCAAGGGCCCAAGCTCTGCTCACCAGCAAACCAACACCAGCTCTGGGACAACTTGGGCCCCTCAGCCAGCCATCCTGGGATATAACCCCATCCACCAGTAGGCAGACACCAGCTTCATGATACCCCAGACCTCAAAGTCAGCTGTACCAGGAAATGCCCCACCCACCAGCAGGCCTACACTAGCTCTGGGATCCCCAGAACCTGGCATCCAAAGACCCCAGGACCTGGATTCAACACCAGCAGGCTGTCCCTGGGCCCCAACTCTGCCCACAAGCAGGTCGACACTGAGACACCTCGTACACCTCAGCCAACTACCTGAGGATCCAGCTCCACTCAACAGTGGTGACACCAGCTTTGGGACACCCCAGAACCCACAGCCAGCCATGTCAGGAGCCAGTAGCACCCACCAGCAAGCAAATACTAGAGCTAGGAACCCCAGGGTTCTGCAGTTAGCTGACTTGTGACCAGCCCTGCTCACCAACAGCAGGCAGCCTCTGCACAAGACAGGACCAAACAGCCAACCAGATCAGGGGCCAGCCATGCCTACCAGACCAGGCAGAGTAGTCAGCCTGTCAAAACAGAAGGACCAACTCAGTCCACATAGGGACACCCATAGAGCATATAGCTCTAGTGACCAGAGGGGAATGTGTGGCTGGGACACATAGGACATCTCCTAAAAAAGCCACTTCTCCAAGGTTGGGAAATATAACCAACATAACAGATACATAGAAATAAACACAGCAAAAAAGACAAAATGAGGAGACAGAGGAATATGTTCCAAAGAAAGAAATAAGATAATCCCCAGAAGACAAACAAAGTAAAATAGAGATAAGCAATCTACCTGATAAAAAGTTCAAGGTCATAATCATAAAGATGTTCAAAGAACTTGAGAGAAGATTGGATGAACAGAGTGAGAAGTTAGAAGTATCTAACAAAGAGTTAGAGAATATAAAGAAGAACCAAACAGAGATGAAGAATACAGTAACTGATAAAATACACTGCAAGGGATGGACAGTAGATTAAATGATACAGAGGAGCTAGGGAGTATAGTTAATATTGAGTATGTATAGTTTTTCTCATATGGTTTTACATTCAACAGATAATTATTTGATCCTCCCATTTGATTTTCTCCAAATAAACAATTTCCTTTATGACAATAGGATATTGTCCTAGTTTGAGATGCCCAGAAGCAGAATTTGAGATGGTGATTTAGACATAAGTTGTTTATTGAGGTAGTGCTCTCTGGTGAAATCTGTGAGAACAGAGCAGGAGAAAAAGCCAAGCAAATTTATGATTTAACCTGAAGTTTAGACTCAGCCTGATTTCATAGGAAGATCAAGAGTATTAATTGCATCACAAGTTGTCCTACCTTGAGATATTTTGTAGCCTATTATCCATCATTCATTGACTGGATAGGTGGGGGCAATAGAAGACATGTTCTCTGAGGTATTTCAATCTTCCCAGGCCAATTCTCTGGGAAAGGGTGTGGCTGTGAGTCTTTAAAAGTCAATACTCACACAACCCGGGGCATGAGTAAACAGGTCTGGTAAAAGTAATCTGAGGGTTTTACCTGTTCATCCATAGCACATATATTCTAGCATTTCATTTCATGTTGTTTTAACTTGCTAGACTCATTCTTCCTGGGATTGGCAGCAGTCAGCATAATGACGGTCCAGAATTTGGCCACAAACACCAATGCTGACGCTGCTGAGCCAGCAACCACTGCAGGGATCAAGAAAGAATACAATAAAAGATTTTGGTCTTTGTGCAAATAACATGTGCTCATGTGTATCAGGGTCCCAGCAGGAAATTTATTCTAGGGACCCAGAGCAGATGGTACAGTTGCCAATTGACCCTTATGGAACATTGTTCACTGCTTGACTTTAATGAAATAAAGAGGCAGGAAAAATATCAGCTTCCCCATTCTCAAAGTTATATTTAATCCATCTAAGTATTTGTTCTATAACCATACATACACATTGAAATAATTTATATTTTCCTCAAAATGATTCTTTCTGAGAATGAAATCTGGTGAAGATAATATTAGGGTTGCCAGATAAAACACAGGATTCTCAGTTAAATTTGAATTTCAGATAAACAATGAATTTTTCTTTAGTATAACTTTCCCCACACAATATTTGGGACATACTTATACTAAAACTTATTCATTGTTTATTTGAAATTTAAATTTAACTGGTAATCTCATATTTTTACCTACAAAATCTATCAAATATAGTCAATAGCCAGGGTAGTTAGAATATCATATACAGTTACAGTGTGATGGTGTGTTGTAATCTCAAACAAGGACACTTTAAAAAAATCACTTGTCCTGAGTTTCTAAGCATCAATATACAAATTAAAGATAGAGTTGTTTTTACAAAGAAATAAGGGAAAACATCAAAATATATTGAAGTGCTTGGATTTTTGCTCCTGTCAACTTCTTAGAAACGTCAAATGTTAGACATACACTTACACACACAGGTATATGCTTGAACATACACACAATGTTTCATCCTCATTAAGTTTTAAAAGCTACTGCTTGGTGGGGTTACTTATCAATTTATAAATGATACATAAAAAGAAAAATCTCCACTCCCCTGCAGTGCCAGTTGAAAATACACTGCATCGCCTTCACCACTGAGCAGAGTGGTGCTGCACTCCTTGCTATAATATCACTTGGAAATGGAGACATTAATCACACTGAGGAACCCCACCAGTTGGAAGGAAAAGGAACTTTCTTTATGTGTGATCTCCCTCTAAGAATGGAGAAAGGAGTCAGTTTTTCTTGTCCACAGTTTCTTTTGCTTTTCATTTTTGTATTATTATTTGAGAATATTTATCACAGCAGTTATTCCTTTATCTACTCACACATACCATTAACAATCCAAAGTGTTTGCATGTGTTCCGTATATGCAACACCAGTTAGTTTGTTTTTAATAAAAAGTCCCTGAGGGAACAAAACAGTTTAAAAAAAGATAAAAATAATCTTTAACAATTTAAAATTAATGATAATAAAACTTCCAGCCATATAAATGTAGCCTGATTTTGCTTTAAGAGAAAATGCTTTTGATTTGTTTAAAAAGACTTTTTATGGCAGAGCTCTACAGATCATTCAGTTTGAATTTTATTTCAAAATAAATTTGAATTAATCCAGTGTTTATGAAGCTTGGAGCTTAGATCTATAAAAATAATAAAAGGTTCACTAATCCATTCAAAACACTGAGCATTAACCAGGTTTTTAGTAAAGTGTTTGGTTTGGTCTTTTGTTTGCTTGTTTGCTTCCTTGTTACTTTTTTTAATTTTACCTTTTAACCTTTTTTATTTTAGTTTTTCAGATGCCTGTTTCATTATTCCCCTCCAGCACATCAACCACAGTTGTACCTATTTGCCAGTCTTTAAATTCATCTGTTTAAAGAACAATAATAGATTTCTGCTTTTCTGATGGGACACTGAATGAAACAATGCTTCAGCAGATGTATGGAAAGCAAAGAGAAATAATAACTATTTGCTGTTTGAAAAGCAATAACAAAATTATATCTTTACATCCTGAGAATTAATATTGTGCAATAATACCAAAATGTAAGAGAAAGGAGAGGAAAAGATGAAAGGGTAATAAAAGCATTTTAATTTGTCTTTCAGATGACAATACAAAGGTGAGATAGAGATATTTATGAGAAAGGAGGGAATAAACACAAGTATAACTAACAATATGCTAGAGGTACCAACCAGAAGAAAAAAATATAATGGATAACATGCAAATCAACATAGAAATTTGATGTATAAGGTGGATGGTGAGAAAAGAAGAAAACAATATGTAAAAGTTGATCAATGGAAAATAAAAAGACGGTAAAAATGAGCTCTGAGGTAACAAGTATTTTCTGAAGTGTAATTGAGTAAACTACAGATCAGAACAAAGAATCTCAGATTTTTTTGAAATCTTGTCACAGTACGTAAGATCAAGAGCTGGCCAAAAAAAAAATAAAAGAGAGAGAGAGGGAGAGAAAGAGAGCAAAGTAGAGAGTAAGAGAAATAGGGAAATAAACAACTGTTAAGAAAAAAGAAAAGTCAACTATCCCAAAGAAACATATTTAAATGTAGGCATTTCTTCAAAAGTGTAAAATAAAAGTATGAAAAAAAGTATATTTTAGGCACATATGATTGAACAGCATACACAGAATATGCTATGATACAGAGCATTTGAATAATTAATAACTTGAACTTATTTATGATTGATAGGTAGAGAGGGAACATATCATATTGATATGTATTGTCCTCTGCATTTGTAAATACAATTTTCTGGATATATTATTTAAAGATGAAGAATATTTGTATGAAGATAATTTTTAAATGTGGTTAAAATTTTTAAAGGGCAATATAAATAAATACATACATAGTCTTCATTTTATGGTGCAAGTTAACATGATAAAGATGCCAGATCTTCTCAAACCAATCTAGAAATCCAATTCAGTTTTAATTAAACATCTAATGGATTTTTAATTTAATATATTTTGCAAACAGTCTTAGGGAAAAAGTTCACAATACCTATGGAAATGTTGGAATTTAAAAAAATGATGTAGGAAGATTTGTTCTACAGATGTTAAAATATGTTACCTACTCATGGTAATAAGAATAAACAGATAAATAAACAAGTGAATTAATTAATTCATGAACAAAAACAGGCAAACTGATGTTACTGGGAAATAAATAGGAAACTAGATTTCAAAAGACAATTGAGTGTCCAGCAAGAGACGCATATGAAAACACAATATGTGATCAAAGAAGTATTACAAATGTGCAGACATTACTGTTTTAAAACTGTCCCAATATATGGACGAAAATAAAGAAGTTTTTATACCATACACAAATGTGTCCTCCAGTTGGAAAAAATGACCTAAATGGGAAAGACAATTTTAAAATGTAATGGAAGAAAATATATTTGTTACATTAAGGGAAATAGTTCTAAAGGAAACCCAAAAGCACAACTCATAAAATTTTTTGGATTTGAAATCATTAAAAGTAATTATATCTGCTCCATATGGAATACTATAGATGGAGTTAACAGGCAGGTCACATTTTGGAGAAGATATATATGGAAAATCTTAAACCAGTAAGGCAATATAGATACTTACACATGTTAACAAAAGAAGTACAGAAATCCACCAAAAATACTGATCCTTGGATTTGATTTTGTTTTTAGATTTTTTAATGCATTTATCTATGTAAAACTACATGCAAACATATGAAACCCACACACACACAGATTATTTTAGCTACTCAACTTCACTAGCATTTAGGAAAACATATTTTTAAACCACTATAAGGGAGGAGCTGCAAGTTTGCAGAAGATTAAGACGTGGAGATCACCTTCCTCACCACAAATACATCAGAAATACATCTACATGTGGAACAACCCCTATAGAACACCTACTGAATGCGGGCAGAAGATCTCAGACGTCCCAAAAGGCAAGAAACTCCCCACATACCTGGGTAGGGCAAAAGAGAAAAGAGAAAACAAAGACAAAATAATAGGGATGGACCTGCACCAGAGGGAGGGAACTGTGAAGGAGGAAAGGTTTTCACACCCTAGGAAGCCCCTTTGAGGGCAGAGACTGCGAGTGGTGGAGGGGGAGAGAAGCTTCAGAGCTACGGAAGAGAGCACAGCAACAAGGGTGAAGAAGAAAAAGCAGAGAGATTCCCACATGGAATATGGGTGCTGACCAGCACTCACCAGCCCGAGAGGATTGTCTGCTCACCCACTGGGGGGGGTGGGGGCTGGTAGCTGAGGCTCCTGCTTCGTAAGTCAGATCCAGGGAGAGGACTGGTGTTGGCTGCCTGAACACAGCCTTAAGCAGGCTAGTGTGCCACAACTAGCCAGGAGTGTGTCCACGAGAAGGTCTGGAGCTGCTGAAGGGGCAAGAGACTATTTCTTGCCTCTTTGTTTCGTGGTGCACGCAGAGAGGGGACTTGGAGCAACACCTAAGCGAGCTCCAGTGATGGGTGCGAGCCGTGGCAATCAGCATGACACCAGAGACGGGCATGAGATGCTAAGCCTGCTGCTGTAGGCACCAAGAAGTCTGTGTGCAAGCACAAGTCACTATCCACACCTCCCTTCCTGGGAGCCTGTGCAGACCACAATTGCCAGGGGCCCGTGATCCAGGGACAACTTCCCTGGGAGAACACATGGCACGCCTCAGGCTGGTGCAACGTCACACCAGCTTCTGCCACCCCAGGCATGCCCCACATTCCGTGTTCCTCCCTCTCCTCGGCCTGAGTGAACCAGAGCCCCTTAATCAGCTCCTATTTTAACCCCTTCCTGTCTGAGCGGAGAAAAGATGCCCTCAAGAGACCTACATGCAAAGATGGGGCAAAAACCAAGGCTGAACCCCAAGAGCTGTGCGAACAATGAAGAGAAAGGGAAATTTCTACCAGCAGCCTCAAGAGCAGCGAATTAAATCTCCACAATCAACTTGATTTACCCTGCTGCATCTGTGGAACACCATATATATATATATATATTTTTTTTTTATTTCCTTTTTCTCTTTTTGTGAGTGTGTATGTGTATGATTCTGTGTGACATTGTCTATATAGCTTTGCATTTACCGTTTGTCCTAGGGTTCTTTCTGTCCGTTTTTTTTGTTTTGTTTTGTTTTGTTTTGTTTTTTAGTACAGTTTTAAGTGCTTGTTATCATTGGTGGAATTGTTTTTTGGCTTAGTTGCCCTCTTCTTTCTTCCTTCATTTTTTAATTACTTTTAATTATTGTTTTAAAAAATTAATAATTATTTTTTATTTTAATAATTTTTTTTTCTTTCTTTTTTTCTCCCTTTTATTCTGAGCTGTGTGGATGACAGGGTCTTGGCACTCTGGCTGGGCGTCAGACCTCTTTCTCTGAGGTGGGAGAGCCAAGTTCAAAACATAGGTCCACCAGAGACCTCCCAGTCCCACATCTCAATGCCAAGACCCAGCTCCATTCAACAACCAGCAAGATAGTGTTGAGCACCCTATGCCAAATAGCTAGGAAGACAGGAACACACAAAAAAAGCATAAGCAGAGAAGCTGCCTAAAATCATAATAAGGTCACAGACACCCAAAAACACACCACCAGACGAGGACCTGCCCACCAGAAAGACAAGATCCAGCCTCATCCACTAGAACACAGGCACTGGTCCCCTCCACCAGGAAGCCTACATAACCCACTGAACTAACCTTAGCCACTGTGGACAGACAGCAAAAACAACAGGAACTACGAACCTGCAGCCTGTAAAAAGGAGACCCCAAACACAGTAAGATAAGCAAAATGAAAAGACAGAAAAACACACAGAAGATGAAGGAGCAAGGTAAAAACTCAACAGACCTAAAAATTGAAGAGGAAATAGGCAGTCTACCTGAAGAAGAATTCAGCAAAAACACTGAGGCAGAAGAACGGATAAGTGACCTGGAAGATAAAATAGTGGAAATAACTACTGCAGAGCAGTTTAAAGAAAAAAGAACGAAAAGAATTGAGGACAGTCTCAAAGACATCTGGGACAACATTAAATGCACCAACATTTGAATTATAGGGTCCCAGAGGAAGAAGAGAAAACAAAAGGGACTGAGAAAATATTTGAAGAGATTATAGTTGAAAAATTCCCTACTATGGGAAAGGAAATAGTTAATCAAGTCTAGGAAGAGCAGAGAGACCCATACAGAATAAATCCTAGGAGAAACACACTAAGACACAAATTAATCAAATTATCAAAAACTAAATACAAAGAAAAATTATTAAAAGCAGCAAGGGAAAAACAACAAAGAACGTACAAGGGAATCCCCATAAGGTTAACAGCTGAT
>NC_041226.1:29417290-29430287 GCF_002837175.3 Physeter macrocephalus | reverse complement strand
TAGCATTGGTGGAATTGTTTTTTGGCTTAGTTGCCCTCTTCTTTCTTCCTTCATTTTTTAATTACTTTTAATTATTGTTTTAAAAAATTAATAATTATTTTTTATTTTAATAATTTTTTTTTCTTTCTTTTTTTCTCCCTTTTATTCTGAGCTGTGTGGATGACAGGGTCTTGGCACTCTGGCTGGGCGTCAGACCTCTTTCTCTGAGGTGGGAGAGCCAAGTTCAAAACATAGGTCCACCAGAGACCTCCCAGTCCCACATCTCAATGCCAAGACCCAGCTCCATTCAACAACCAGCAAGATAGTGTTGAGCACCCTATGCCAAATAGCTAGGAAGACAGGAACACACAAAAAAAGCATAAGCAGAGAAGCTGCCTAAAATCATAATAAGGTCACAGACACCCAAAAACACACCACCAGACGAGGACCTGCCCACCAGAAAGACAAGATCCAGCCTCATCCACTAGAACACAGGCACTGGTCCCCTCCACCAGGAAGCCTACATAACCCACTGAACTAACCTTAGCCACTGTGGACAGACAGCAAAAACAACAGGAACTACGAACCTGCAGCCTGTAAAAAGGAGACCCCAAACACAGTAAGATAAGCAAAATGAAAAGACAGAAAAACACACAGAAGATGAAGGAGCAAGGTAAAAACTCACCAGACCTAAAAATTGAAGAGGAAATAGGCAGTCTACCTGAAAAAGAATTCAGCAAAAACACTGAGGCAGAAGAACGGATAAGTGACCTGGAAGATAAAATAGTGGAAATAACTACTGCAGAGCAGTTTAAAGAAAAAAGAACGAAAAGAATTGAGGACAGTCTCAAAGACATCTGGGACAACATTAAATGCACCAACATTTGAATTATAGGGTCCCAGAGGAAGAAGAGAAAACAAAAGGGACTGAGAAAATATTTGAAGAGATTATAGTTGAAAAATTCCCTACTATGGGAAAGGAAATAGTTAATCAAGTCTAGGAAGAGCAGAGAGACCCATACAGAATAAATCCTAGGAGAAACACACTAAGACACAAATTAATCAAATTATCAAAAACTAAATACAAAGAAAAATTATTAAAAGCAGCAAGGGAAAAACAACAAAGAACGTACAAGGGAATCCCCATAAGGTTAACAGCTGATCTTTCATCAGAAACTCTACAAGCCAGAAGGGAGTGGCAGGACATATTTAAATTGATGAAAGGGAAAAATCTACAACCAAGATTACTCTACCCAGCAAGGATCTCATTCAGATTTGATGGAGAAATTAAAACCTTTACTGACAAACAAAAACTAAGAGAATTCAGCACCACCAAACCAGTTTTATAACAAATGCTAAAGGAACTTCTCTAGGGAGGAAACAAAAGAGAAGGAAAAGACCTACAATAATAAACCTAAAACAATTAAGAAAATGGTAATAGGAACATACATATTGATAATTACCTTAAATGTAAATGGATTAAATGCTCCAATTAAAAGTCATAGACTGGCTGAATGGATACAAAAACAAGACCCATATATATATCGTGTCTACAAGAGATCCACTTCAGACCAAAGGACACATACACACTGAAAGTGAGGGGATGGAAAAAGATATTCCATGCAAAAGGAAATCAAAAAAAAGCTGGAGTAGCAATTTTCATTTCAGACAAAATACACTTTAAAGCAAAGTCTATTACAAGGGGCAAAGAAGGACACTACATAATGATCAAGGGATCAATCCAAGAAGAAGATATAATAATTGTTAATATTTATGCACCCGACATAGGAGCATCTCAAAACATAAGGCAAATACTAACAGCCATAAAAGGGGAAATCAACAGTAACACAATAATAGAACAGAACTTTAACACCCCACATTCACCAATGGACAGATCTTCCAAAATGAAAATAAAAAAAGAGACACAAGCTTTAAATGATACATTAAACAAGATGGACTTCATTGAAATTTATAGGACATTCCATCCAAAAACAAAAGAATACAATTTTTTCTCAAGTGCTCATGCAACATTCTCCAGGATAGATCATATCTTGGATCACAAATCAAGCCTTGGTAAATTTAAGAAAATTGAAATCATATCACGTATCTTTACTGACCACAATGTTATGAGACTAGATATCAGTTACAGGAAGAAATCTCTAAAAAATACAAACACATGGAGGCTAAACAGTGCACTACTGAATAACCAAGAGATCACTGAAGAACTCAAAGAGGAAATCAGAAAATACCTAAAAACAAATGACAATGAAAACACGATGACCCAAAACCTATGGGATGCAGCAAAAGTAGTTCTAAGATGGAAGTTTATAGCAATAGAATCCTACGTCAAGAAACAAGAAGCTTCTCAAATAAACAACCTAATATTACACCTAAAGCAATTAGAGAAAGAAGAACAAAGAAACCCCGAAGTAAGCAGAAGGAAGGAAATCATAAAGATCAGATCAGAAATAAGAGAAAGAAATGAAGGAAATGATAGCAAAGATCAATAAAACTAAAAGCTGCTTCTTTGAGAAGATAAACAAAATTGATAAACCATTAGCCAGACACATCAAGAGAAAATGGGAGAAGACTCAAATCAACAGAATTAGAAATGAAAAAGGAGAAGTAACAACAGACACTGCAAAAACTCACAGTATCATGAGAGATTACTACAAGCAACTCTATGCCAAAAAAATGGACAAACTGTAAGAAATGGACAAGTTCTTAGGAAAGCACAACCTTCCAAGACTGAACCAGGAAGAAATAGAAAATATACATAGACAAATCACCAGTACTGAAATTGAAACTGTGATTAAAAATCTTCCAGGAAATAAAGCCCAGGACCAGATGGCTTCACAGGCGAATTCTATCAAGAATTTAGAGAAGAGCTAATACCTATCGTTCTCAAACTCTTCCAAAATATGGCAGAGGGAGGAACACTCCCAAACTCATTCTACGAGGCCACAATCACCCTGATAACAAACCCAGACAAAGATGTCACAAAGAAAGAAAACTAAAGGCCAGTATCACTGATGAACATAGATCTAAAAATCGTCAACAAAATATTAGCAAACAGGTTCCAAAAGCACATTAAAAGGATCACACATCATGATCAAGTGGGGTTTGTCCCAGGAATGCAAGGATTCTTCAATATACACAAATCAATCAATGTGATACACCATATTAACAAATTGAAGGAGAAAAAGCATATCGTCATCTAAATAGATGCAGAAAAATCTTTTGACAAAATTCAACACCCATTTATGATAAAAACCCTGCAGAAAGTAGGCATAGAGGGAACTTTCCTCAACATAATAAAGGCCATATATGACAAACCCACAGCCAGCATTGTTCTCAATGGTGAAAAACTGAAACCATTTCCACTAAGATCAGGAACAAGACAAGGTTGTCCACTCTCATCATTATTATTCAACATTGTTTTGGGAGTTTTAGCCACAGCAATCAGAGAAGAAAAAGAAATAAAAGGAATCCAAAATAGAAAAGAAGAAGTAAAGCTGAAACTGTTTGCAGATGACATGATACTATACATAGAGAATCCTAAAGATGCTACCAGAAAACTACTAGAGCTAATCAATGAATTTGGTAAAGTAGCAGAACAAATTTAATTCACAGAAATCTCTTGTCTTCCTATACACTAATTATAAAAAATCTGAAAATGAAATTAAGGAAACACTCCCACTTACCATTGCAACAAAAAGAGTAAAATACCTAGCAATAAACCTCCCTAAGGAGACAAAAGACCTGTATCCAGAAAACTTAGAACAAAAAATTTCACAATTTGTATGGAAACACAAAATACCCTGAATACACAAAGCAATCTTGAGAAAGAAAACCAGAGCTGGTGAAGAATGAAATTAGAACACTCCCTAACACTATACACAAAAGTAAACTCAAAATAGATTAAAGACCTAAATGTAAGGTCACACACTATAAAACTCTTAGAGGAAAAAATAGGCAGAACACTCTATGACATAAATTACAGCAAGATACTTTTTTTACAAAACAGAAATATACATCAATGGAACAGGATAGAAAGCTCAGAGATAAACTCACACATATATGGTCACCTTATTTTTGATAAACGTGTCAAGGATATACAATGGAGAAAGACAGCCTTTTCAATAAGTGGTGCTGGGAAAACTGGACAGCTACATGTAAAAGAATGAAATTAGAACACTCCCTAACACTATACACAAAAGTAAACTCAAAATAGATTAAAGACCTAAATGTAAGGTCACACACTATAAAACTCTTAGAGGAAAAAATAGGCAGAACACTCTATGACATAAATTACAGCAAGATACTTTTTTTACCCACCTCCTAGAGAAATGGAAATAAAAACCAAAATAAACAAATGGGACCTAATGAAATTCAAAGGCTCTTGCACAGCAAAGGAAACCATAAACAAAATGAAAAGACAATCCTCAGAATAGGAGAATATATTTGCAAATGAAGCAACTGGCAAAGGACTAATCATCAAAATTTACAAGCAGCTCATGTAGCTCAATATCAAAAAAACAAAAAATCCCAATCTAAAAATGGGCAAAGACCTAAATAGACGTTTCTCCAAAGAAGATATACCGATTGCCAACACACACATGAAAGAATGCTCAACATAATTAATCATTAAAGAAATGCAAATCTACAGTACAATGAGGTATCGTTTTACACCGGTCAGAAGGGCCATCATCAAAATATACAAATAATAAATGCTGGAGAGGTTGTGCAGAAAAGGGAACCCTCTTGCACTGTTGGTGGAAATGTAAATTGATACAGCCACTATGAAGAACAGGAGGCAGGTTCCTTATAAAACTAAAAATAGAACTACCATATGGCTCAGCAATCCCACTACAAGGCATGTACCCTGAGAAAACCATAATTCATAAAGAGTCATGTACCACAATGTTCATTGCAGCTCTATTTACAATAGCCAGGACATGGAAGCAACCTAAGTATCCATCGACAGATGAATGGATAAAGAAGATTTGGCACATATATACAATGGAATATTACTCAGCAATAAAAAGAAACAAAATTGAGTTATTTGTATTCAGGTGAATGAACCTAGAGTCTGTCATACAAAGTGAAGTAAGTCAGAAAGAGGAAAAGAAATACTGTATGCTACCACATATATATGGAATCTACAAAAAAAAAAAAAGAAAAAAATGGTCATGAACAACCTAGGGGCAGGATGGGAATAAGGAAGCAGATCTACTAGAGAATGGAGTTGAGGACATGGGGAGGGGGAAGGGTAAGCTGGGACAAAGTGAGAGAATTGCATGGACATATATACACTACCAAATGTAAAACTGATAGCTAGTGGGAAGCAGCCATATAGCACAGAGTGATCATCTTGGTGCTTTGTGACCACCTAGAGTAGTGGGATAAGGAGGGTGGGAGGGAGGGAGGCATAGGAGGGAAGTGATATGGGGATAAATGTATATGTGTAGCTGGTTCACTTTGTTATAATGTAGAAACTAACATCATTGTAAAGCAGTTATACTCTAATAAAGATGTTAAAAAAAATAAAAACTACCCTAAGACAAAAGAAAAAAGCAAAAAAAACCCTATAAAATACAGTTAATATATTGAATAAATGTGAAAGCAAGTTTATATCAAGGTCTGGGGATATGGAGAACTTCATGCTTTCCTTGAACTCATTCATCCAAACTGGAAACCAAATTAGCAGTATTTATTCAATTTAAAAATGATCATTCCCTGTGAGGGTGCATGAGCAATTTTTCTTCTTGTTGTGTACTACAACAAGGCTCTTACACAGATCCCCTAACAGATGTATACTTGGGTCTTCATGGAAGCTTTATTTGTGGTAGCAGTGAGATAGTAGCATCCCATATTCTATCATCAAGGAAATAGATATGAGAAATATGCAATATGTTGCATGCCTTTGACAGTAGAGTGTGATATAAGCACAAGTCCTGAGTTAGACTATTAGCAATATGGGTACATCTTGAAAACTGTGGAATACAATAAGTATCAAATTGAATGCAAGTTCTATCACAATAACAATAATACAAATTAAAAGACAGATATATACCAACCACACTACTCATAATTTCAAGGATAATGACAATGTCACATGAGGCAATAGAGTGAGGATATATGGGAAATTTCTCTAATGGGAGAGGTGACAAGAGGAGAAGCAATATAATAAAATAAAAATATGTGTGGTGCCTTCCACAGATGAAAAAAAGTGCTTTGAAAGAGGTATACTATGAGCTCAACACTAAAAATTATATTAGCACATAGTGGTTTCATTAAAAATTTGTGTGGAAACTTTATACTAAGATTTAAAATCATTAATAATTCATGTATTTCTACCAATAGCACTCTTTATTGTTTGAACATAAATGAAGCTAAATAAAATCAACAAAAATATGAGAAAGTAAATTAAAATTTATTTACCAGTATTCCATATTTTTTAGGAGCAGACTCACACGTTTTAATTAATATGCATATTACTTTGATTGTAAGGTTTTCAAATAATTATAGAAAAAATCTGATAATAGTATTTGCTTAAGAATAAATGTTTCAGTTGTTAAAACTATCAAAGTTAATTTTAGAATAAAGGATATCATATGCTTTTACAAATTATTAAAAGAAATTCTACAGTTGGTTTATTTTATTAAATGTAGCACTACCAATCAATCTTACCAATCTAATCAATTTAACAATCTGTTTAAATGGTGAAATGATTTAAAACCCCACTCTACCTACAAAAAATGACCTATAATAGCTACTTAATATTTACAGGAAAACACATTTCCTGTAAAGATGAATTTTAAGTTATTATTTTTATATATGGATGGGGACATTAATAGAGTGTAAAACAAATTGTTTTGGAAGTGAAATATGTGACACTACTTCCTGTATGTCCATAGAAAAGTCACCTAAGTTTTCTGAGTTTCAGATTCCTTGCCTGAAGCCCGAACATATTTGTTTATTTTTAACCTTTTTTTAAAAAATAAAAAAAATTAGAAAATAAAGCTAAAATGTATGATTTCATTTAGCCAACAGTGTTTTAGCACAAATATACATGTTTTCATTAATTTATTTATTAACTTACTAATCATGCAACATGCATATCTCACTATTGACATACATTTACTCTGTTCTGATTTCAGTGCTATCTCCCTTAAATTCTTCTTTCATATTATAGCCAAGGGGTTCATTTTATCCCTCTATACATATATATTGCTCTCTTTCACTAATCGAATAAAATTTAATATTTCACATATCAAACAAGGTCCCAATAAAACTCAATACTACTTATCCCTTCAGGTTTATCTTTCAACATTCTTTCCTTAAGTAGTACATATTTGTGTCTGGCTACCTACATCACACATTATAATGTACTGGTGCTTTTTCTTATGCTTTTCTTACAGACTTGAATTCATTTTCCATTTATCTTTGCCTTCACAACACATTCAATTCTCTGCAAAATATAAATGTCATCATATATATACTAGAAAGTTTCCTAGCCTTGTGATTTTGACTTTAATGCCCCAAATTTTATGTTCCTCAAGTCTTGCCTCTAACTTCGTACTTACTTAATAACAATAAAATTTACACTGTAGATTTATATGTCAACCTCCCCATTTGAGTAATAATTCACCAAAGAACAAGGCCTTTTCCTATCAATATGTAAATTACTAGTCATTACGTGTTGCCTAGAAATGAACATGAGCACAATAATTAATTTTCATTCAATAAGTAAATCAATATATTAGAAAATAACATGGAAAATGCATTCAATAAATCCAAAGAACTCTACAAGCTTAAAGCCCAAATTAATTGAATTAAAACTCCAGATTTCCACTTGATTTTCAAAGATGGCATGCAACGATGCAAAGGAGGATTACCTTGTCAAGTTGGCTATATTCATGAACAAACAAGTATTCTTAATTATCTCATCCTTTAGAAATGATTTACACATCGTTTATGCTTTTATAAAGCACTTAGAAAAACATCATTGAAGAAATATGAAATAATGGTGTAGTACGTTAATCGCTACAATGTCTATATGTGTTGTAAAAATATGCTGATTTGTCTGGGACATTTTCAACAAAATTGTACTTTCTTCTGTGTCTTCTAAAAATCATGTAAAAAACATAAGTTTTCCGGCAATGCTGAGCCATCTGTTTTGTTCATATCTTATCATTGATTTGCTCTGTGCAACAATAATTAAGTATGTTGGCAGTAGGAGAAATAACAGTTGGATTTCTTTAGAAGATTAACAGCATGAACAGTACAGCTAAGAAGGGAATTTTCCCACAGATTCCAAAGATATCCCACCTTTATAACTTTATAACAGAGGAACCTATAGAGCTGCCCACTCTCTCCTATCTACCACCAAATGGTCACAAAATCTTCAATGCATGCAGCACTTTCCAGAGAGTCATTTTTTTTTCTTCTGAAACAAGAATGGTTACTACTGTTATATTACCTCTATCTTATAATTATCATTTTTCTCTTCTTTTTTCTTATTTCTATCTTTGTATTTTATATCATTTCTTTTCTTTTCTCATTCTCTTTAATCTGGCATCTATTTTTAGGTACGTCTATTTAAAATAATTTAAAATTTGGACATCTGACACCAAAAGCACAGGCAACAAAAGTAAAAATAAGCAAGTAGGAACTAAAATGTTTCTGAACAATAGAGGAAACAAGCAACACATGAAAAAGCAAAGTGGGACAAAAATATTTGCAAACCATATATCTTATAAAAGGGTTAAAATGCAATATTTGTAAGGAACTCATACAACTCAATAGCAAAAAAACAAACCTCATTATAAAATTGGCAAAAGACCTGAATAGACATTTCTCCAAAGAAATGTTGGCCATAAAAATGGCCAACAACAAATGACTAACAGATATATAAAATGTGTTCTACATCACCTATCATCAGGAAAAGTCAGGAAAATACAGATTAAAACTACAATGAGATATCACCTTACATCTCTTAGGATGTCCATTATCAATAATAATAATAATAAGTGTAGATAAGGATGTGGAGTAAAGAGAAACTTTGTACACTGTTGAGGGAAATGTAAATTGGTTCAGCCACTACAGAAAACAGTATAGAGTTTCCTCAAAAAATTAAAAATAGAATTACTATATGATCCAACAGCCTCACTTCTGGGTATATATTCAAAGGAATCGAAAGCAGGAACTCTAAGAGATATCTCTACTCCCATGTTTATTTCAGCATTATTCACAATATCTAAGACATGGAAACAACCTAAATGTCCACTGATGGATAAATGAATAAAGAAAATGTAGTATGTGCATACAATGGAATATTACTGAGCCTTAAAGAAAAAGTAAATTCTGATATTTGTGACAACATGGATAAACCTGGAGGATACTATGCTAAGTAAAAAAGTCAGAAACAAAAGAACAAATATTACATGATACCACATATATGAGGTATCTAAAATAGTGAAACTCATAGAAGCAGAGAGTTATCAATAGGATGGTGGTGGCCAGGGCCTAGAGAAGTATTAGTCAAAGGGTATGAAACAGCATAGTGCCTAAAGTTAACAATATTGTATTGTATACTTAAAAACTTACTAAGAAGGTAGAGCTTATGTTGTGCTCTTTTCATAAAAATTAAAATAATGATAAAGAAAATGGGAGAAAACATTTGGAGGTGATGGATATGTTTATGGAATAGATTCTGATGAAGTTTTCACAGACGTATATTATCTACAAACTCATCAAGTTCTATACGTTAAATATGTAAAGCTTTTCACATGTCAATCATACCTCAATAAAGTGGTTTAAACATTTTTATTTGCATCTTTCAACTGAATCTCAAATGTATACTTTTGTTCTTAAAAATATGAGTTTCCTCCATTGTTTCCTAAGAAGATGCCTTAATTTGCCATCAGTCTTAAACATTTAGATTTTCATCTTGGTTTTGATTAGAGACACAGTAATATTTTATATAGAAAATTATGTTTACATGTCCAAAGGATTTCTCTAACATTGCATAAGAATCAAGTTCAAATATTCTAATTTCATTATAAATTGTTGAGTATTCACATTTCTTAATTTTCTCATCACATTAATACCATGCTCAGTTTTCTTCAACTTTTTAACCCCAAATTTGAGGTATATATATATATATATTTGTAAACTTATTAAATTTTAATCCATAGTTAGGTTATACCAAATTCATCCTTGTTATCTAGATGAAATTAGAAATTTTAACTCAAAATCCTGATTTGGCATGTTTCATATAAATATCAAGATTTTTCAGTTGAATTTTTCAGTAATTGTATCTGGTTTTATATAAAAATAAAATACAAGTATGTATGTCAATTTCTTGTATCTTGTATACTTAGATTTTGTGTTTGTGTTTATGTATGTGTGTATGTTTCCTTCTTGAAGCCTGCCACAAACTAAATACATGATCACAAATACATATAGTCAGAGTTCTGTAAAGGGCAAACCATTTTAAATCATGTTACCATTCTTGCTTGCTATAACCTTCAGCATGTTACTGTATTTGTAAGATATATTGTAATGAAAATTCCAACTGAAAAAAGTTGTTCCCTGGGCATCTCTCAAAATATTTTGTGTATTATATCTTGTGTTTCTTTCTTACAAAATACTTTTGGATTTTCTATCTGAAAATTGACCATTTGGTTTTTATTTTTTGTAATCAATTCAAATTTGGAACTAAATACAAAATTTCATTTTCTACATTTTTATGATAATATATATCAAAAAGAAAGCCATCATCCAAGAATATGGAGGAAAGATTGAAATATGCCTTTATAATGACAAGTTAAAGTAAAAACATACATATGTGTACATATTTATAAATATTATTTTAAAAATTTGATTATAGGCTGATTTTATTGGACATTTTTCCAACAAAATGTAAGCTACTGATTGCCTCATGACTATGACTTTCTTTAAATAACCCCATTAATACTCTAAGCTAACATTTATGAAATCTAGAATTCTATAGACATATTTTAAAAGTTAATTTTGTTCTCGGCCATATATTATGCTGCTAAACTTATCCAGTGAATTATTATTTTTTTTAATTCAGGTATTTTTATTCAGTCAGAATTTCTATTTGTTCCTTTTTTCATAGTTTCTACTTCTCTGCTAAGTTTTTCTATATTTTCTTTCATCATAAGCGTATTTCATCCCTACCTTTGTATTCGATATGATATCCTTGTAACCTTGTAATGAATCATCCTTTTATTGTTATATTGTTGAAATGGTTTCTCTTACTAATTATTTGTTGTTGTTGTTGTTGTTGTTGTTTTTTAACATCTTTATTGGAGTATAACTGTTTTACAATAGTGTGTTAGTTTCTCCTTTACAACAAAGTGAATCAGTTATACATATACATATGTTCCCATATCTCTTCCCTCTTGCGTCTCCCTCCCTCCCACCCTCCCTATCCCACCCCTCTCATGGTCACAAAGCACAGAGGTGATCTCCCTGTGCTATGCGGCAGCTTCCCACTAGCTATCTAATTTACATTTGGTAGTGCATATATGTCCCTGCCACTCTCTCACTTCGTCACAGCTTACCCTTCCCCCTCCCCACGTCCTCAAGTCCATGCTCTAGTAGGTCTGTGTTTTATTCCCATCCTACCACTAATCTCTTCATGACATTTTTTTTCTTAGATTACATATATATGTGTTAGCATACGGTATTTGTTTTTCTCCTTCTGACTTACTTCACTCTGTATGACAGACTCCAGGTCTATCCACCTCATTACAAATAACTCAGTTTCATTTCTTTTTATGGCTGAGTAATATTCCATTGTATATATGTGCCACATCTTCTTTATCCATTCATCTGTTGATGGACACTTAGGTTGCTTCCATGCCGTGACTGTCTTTAAATAAAAACCATTATTTCTCCTACTGGTTCCTTGGCTGCTGCTTCTGTTGTACAGATCTTCCTCAACTTACCATGGGGTTACGTCCCAGTAAACCCATGGTAAGTTGAAAATATCATAAATTGAAAATGCATTTAATACACCTGACGTGTCAAACATCACTGCTTAGCTTCACCTACATTCAGTGCACTCAGAACACCTAGGTTAGCCTATAGTTGGGCAAAATCATCTAATGCAAGGACTATTTTTTAATAAAGTGCTGACCATCTCGTGTAATTTATTGACTACTGTACTGACAAGCAGAGTGCTTGTCTGGGTCCGTGGTGGTTGCATCTATCCGCTGTCTCCTGGTGTGGTCGCGTGGCTGGTGGGGAGCTGGGGCTTTGCCACCCAGCATCAGGAGGAAGTGTCTTTCCCCATACGGTGGGCCCGAGGAAAGCTCAAAATTCAAAAGTCGAAGTAGTTTCTACTGAATGCGTATTGCTTTCGCATTACTGTAAAGTTAAAAAATCCTAAGTTGATTTTCTTACTCGTGAAAAGTATATTCAGTCACTCGGTAATACTGATTTCCGTTCAAGAACGCTATAGTCGAGTTGGAGAGAAAAGATGAACACACAGGAGGAGAGGCAAAGAATTTCCCCCTGAAAACTGGTTGGTATAGCGTGCTCTAGGATCTCAGAGGGAAAAGAATCAACAGAGGGTAGTCCTGGAGGGCTTTACGGAGGAGGTGGGAATTGAGCTTGTTCTTAGCGGATGGTTAGTATTGGAGCAGCTGGAGAGAACAGAGAGAGAGGGAAGGCGTTGAAGATGTGGAACAAGACGGATAAAGCGTGGAGGTGAGCAGAGAGCTGCGTGCTTGTCCCAGCCAATCCTGATGAACTCAAGTGATTAGTTCAGAACCGCTCCCGTGGGGGTGTCATCTCCATCCTCAAGGACCCCAGGAGTGGAGGCAGAGGACAGGTGGCGAGGAACGAGCGCAGCCCTGGGCCACGGGGAAGGTTCACCCACTGCACCCGGATGCCGAGGGGGAGGGGCTCCGAGGAGGGAGGGATGCTCAGGCGGGGACAGCGCTGCACAGATGCAGGGAATGGGGGGCGGGGCTGGGGG
>NC_041226.1:29398322-29412784 GCF_002837175.3 Physeter macrocephalus | reverse complement strand
GGCCCGAGGCGCGCCACGCGTTCTCCCGGGGAAGCTGTCCCTGGATCCTGGGACCCCGGCAGTGGCGGGCTGCACGAGCTCCCGGGAGGGGCGGTGTGGAGAGTGGCCTGTGCTCGCACACAGGCCTCTTGGTGGCGGCAGCAGCAACCCTAGCGTCCCACGCCCGTCTCTGCTGTCCGCACTGACAGCCGCGGCTCGCGCCCGTTTCTGGAGCTCCTTTACGCGGTGCCCTTAATCCCCTCTCCTTGCGCCCCAGGAAGCAAAGAGGCAAGAAAAAGCCTCCTGTCTCTTCGGCAGCTCCTCGCCCGTTTCTGGAGCTCCTTTACGCGGTGGGCTTAATCCCCTCTCCTCACGCACCAGGAGACAAAGAGGCAAAAAAAAAAGTCTCTTGTCTCTTCCGCAGCTCCGCGCCCGTTTCTGGAGCTCCTTTAAGCGGCGCGCTTAAACCCCTTCCTCGCGCACCAGGAAGCAAAGAGGGAAGAAAAGGTCTCTTGCCTCTTCGGCAGCTCCAGACTTCTCCCGGACTCCCTCCCGGCTAGCCGTGGCGCCCTAGCCCCTTCAGGCTGTTTTCACTCTGCCAACTCCAGACCTTTCCCTGGGATCCAACTGAAGCCCGAGGCTCAGCTCCCAGCCCCCGCCCGCCCCGGCGTGTGAGCAGAGAAGCCTCTCGGGCTGGTGGGTGCCGGTCGGGACCGATCCTCTGTGCGGGAATCTCTCTGCTTTGCCCTCCGCACCCCGCTGCTGCGCTCTCCTCCGAGGCTCCGGTGCTTCCCCCTCCGCCACCCACAGTCTCCGCCCGCGAAGGGGCTTCTAGGGTGTGGGAACCTTTCCTCCTTCACGGCTCCCTCCCACTGGTGCAGGTCCCGTCCTTATTCTTTGTCTCTGTTTTTTCTTTTTTCTTTTGCCTACCCAGGTACGTGGGGGGTTTCTTGCCTTTTGTGAGGTCTGAGGTCTTCTGCCAGCGTTCGTTGGGTGTTCTATAGGAGAAGTTCCACGTGTAGCTGTATTTCTGATGTATCTGTGAGGAGGAAGGTGATCTCCGCGTCTTACTCTTCCGCCATCTTGCCTGCAGTCTCCACTAATTCTTTAATAAGACTAATAGCCAACCTTTATTGAACGACTAGTATATACCAAACATCATTATACTACACTATATTATATATTCACATATACAGGAATACTGTGCTCTCTTTCTTTTTTTTTTTTTTGGACTTCACAGACACTATGTTTTTTTAAAATGAAAGGTTTGTGATTAACATGTTTTAAGCAAATTTGTAAGTGCCATTTCCCAACAGCTCACTTTGTGTTCCTATCTCACATTTTGGTAATTCTCACAATAGTTCAAAGTTTTTCATTATTATTATGTTTGTTATGGTGATCTGTGGTCAGTGATCTTTGATAATGTCCTTACAAAAAGATTATGACTTGATAAAGGCTCAGATGATGGTTAGCATTTTTTAGCAATAAAGTATTTTTTAAATTAAGATATGTACATTGTTCTTTTAGACATAATGCTATTACACACATAATAGAATACAGTATAGTGTAAACATAACTTTTATATGAACTAGGAAAACAAAAAATCACATGACTTGCTTTATTGTGATATTTGCTTTATTGTGGTGGTCTGGAATCAAACCTGTAGTATCTCCAAGGTATCCCTGTACTATATACTATACTATTATATATACTGTACTATAAAATATGAAATATGTATTATTTATCTATTTTTGTTTATCAAAGAATAGTGTAGCACAGTCTTGAGAGCCAAATTCCTGAGGTTATATTTCAGTTTACTCACTGCATAATAGATGACTGGGTAACAACTAGAGATTCATTTCCCTTCCATAGTAAGAATCTTTTGCTTGAAACTGGCTGCCAAACTAAGAAATATATTTTATCATATCTTCTAATTTCTCATATCTCATAGAGGAGGACGTGGACTTAGGTTTGTCTAATGTAACATGTGTCAATTCCAGGTCCCAGTTAAGTGTGTTGTATGATTTCCTCATGCTCTCTTCTCCCTGACTTCAGACTCAGTGGTGTCAGGGTCAACTAGAAGCCACAGGATGGCAGAGGTATAACATGGCATCAGCTAGTGACCTTCACTTCCACTTCAAGGAGGGCTTCGTAGGGGAGCCAATTGACCAGAAATATTTCCATTGGATTTGACCTAAATAAAACCATACCTTTATTTTATTATTTCACTGAGATTTGGGACTTGTTTGTTATAGCAGTTAACCAATATTGATTAAAGTATGACCTTTTACAAATTATTTACCCTTGCGATAACACAGCTTCACTATTTATTAAATAAGCATATTGAATAATTAAATGAATTCATCTATGTGGACCCCATAGATTAGATTTTGGTGCAGAGTAAGCACTACATAATTACTTGTTATAATAATTATTTGTAGTAGTAATATAAATTTATGTGGCATGTACTATACCAGTTATGCACATAGGGAAATTGGTCAATCAACTAGCAGCTCCTTTTGAGTCTCTTCAGTTTGCAAACAATTATAAAACATATTAAGTGGAGATTAAAACAATATACTAGATGTGATCTGATTATTTCTTCACAAATTCTAATGTATAAAGTAAAATATACTCAAATATCATAAGTGAAAACAACCTCAAAGTCTTGAGCAGATTAATTCTTAATAAAAAGTATTATAAAGACTACCCAAAATACCATTCCATTATCTTTGGTTTCAAGAAACTTTTGTGTTTAGTTAAAGAAATGTTAGTTTATACTGAGTGGCACAATTACTGAAAAAACTATAACAAGTCTTGAGTGATTATTATTTTTATCTGTTTAGACTTGATTTTCAGTAGAATTGAATCTGAAAATTATATTCAACTAAAGCAAGTTATGTTTGTGAAGGTGAGTATTACACAGACAGACTGTGGAGTATTTTATATGTAGGCTGTGGGAGGAGTAGACTGAACTACAGAATCCAAAGAGAAAAGGATGAGAGTAGAGAGTCTCATCCCAGATCCTACGGTGAACAATGTGATTCTTATTTCCAAGGATTTGAATTAGTCGATCTTTAAGAATAGGTTTGTTATAGACATATTTTTTTAATGTTTACCTTCATTTGAAAATGTCTTTATTTCTCTGTCATTTCTGAAAGATAGTTTCAAAGAATAAAAAATTTGAGGTTGACAGTACTTTTCATTCAACAATTAAAAAAGATTGTGTTACGTCCTTCTGCCTCTGTACTTTCAAATAGGAAATCTATACTTATTCAAATTAGTGTTCCCCTATAAGTAATGTGTCATTTCTTTCTGGCTGTTTTCAGATTTTTTTTTGTCTTTAGTTTTCAAAATTGAATTGTTGTATGTCTGGGGAGGAATTCTTTTAGTTTTATCATTTTAGGGTTTGCTAAGTGTTTTGAATCTGTGGGTTATTTATTTTTCCAAATGTAGGATGTTTTCAGCCATTACTTCTTCAGGCCCCCTTTCAGGTATATTCTCCTTCTTCTCTTTTCTATGACTCTCATGACACAAATGGTGTACCCTTTGCTATTAACACATTGTTCCTAAGGCTTTGTTCATTTTTTTAATCCAAACTTGTTCAGATTATGTGAATTATATTTTTCTTTCCACAAATTTACTGATTCTATCTATGTTATTTCCAGTCTACTACTGAACCAATTGAGTGAAATTTTTGTTTTGTATTTTTTGTTCTGTAATTTACATTTGGCTTTTTATAACATATTAATTTGCAGAGTTTTATTTTTTATTTATTTCAGGAGAATCTTTAATTTATTTTTGAAACATTTTGAAGATATCTGCTTTAAAACACTTGTCAGATACTCCCAACATCTGATTCATCTTAGTGTTAACATCTGTTTTCATTTTTTTTTTCCAGTTTCTTAGTAAGATGAGTGATTTTTTTATGATAGCCTGGACATTTTGTCTATTATATCATTTGACTTGGATCTTATTTAAATATTTTATTTTAGCAGGAATTCAATGTTTAGGTTTAACAAACATGTCTTTCCTTACTCTTGTGTGCTTTGGTTCCAAAGACATTTTCATTTTCAGAGATTTTGCCAGGTAATTTTGGATTTCTTCAGTTATATGCTATCTCTGGGAAATCCAAAGACCCCTGCTGTTTTATGATGGTAGTGAGAGATTTTCCCCAGGTTGAGCTGTCCAGTGTCTCTAGGTGGGTATGATAGACAAAACAATGGCCCCTCAAAGATGTTAACATCCTAACCCCTGGAACCTGTGAATATGTTATATTACATGGCAAAAGGTGTTTGAACATGTGGCTAAGTTATGGGTCTTGAGATGAGAAGAATATCCTGGATGATCTGGGTAGGCCCAGTTTAACCACAAAGATCTTTAAACAATTGAGACAGAGAGTCAGAGGAGACACAACAGACAGAGAATCGGAGTGGTAAACTTTGAAATAGAAGAAGGAGCCACAAGCTGAGAATTTCAGATGTCCTCTAGAACCTGAAAAAGGCAAGGAAATAATTCTTCCCTAGAGCCTCCAAAAGAAATGTAACCATGCCCTTACCTTGATTTTAAGATTTCTGACCCCAAACCAGTAAGATAATAAATTTGAGTTGTTTTAAGACAAAATATTTTGGTAATTCTTATAGTAGCAATGAATAATCAAGTGATATGCTGCTATTACAAAAGTGAAAAATGTGGAAGTGGCTTTGCAATTAGGTAATGGGTAGAGGCTGAAAGAGTTTTAAGGAGCATGATAGAAAAAAAAACAAACCCTTGATTTCCTTGAAGAGATTGTTAGTAGAAATATGGATGTTAACCACTTTGCTAGTAAGTAATCAGTAGGAAGTGTAGAACATGATAGATAAAAAGTATATTTTCTTAGAGGATATTTAAATAATCAAAAACAGACTAACAGAACAAATATGGATATTAAGGACTTTGCTGGTAAGAGCTCAGAAGTGAGGAGCATGGAAGAGAAAACATATCTTGTTAGAGAAAACATAAATTTTTGTATAGAGACTCTTGTTAGCCATTAAATATGGGTATTAAATATGTGGCTGGTGAGGATTCAGAAGGAAATGAGGAATACGTTATTGATAAGTAGGAAAGTATCTCTTTGTTATATAATGGTAGAAAGCTTAGCTGAATTGTATCTTAGAGTTATACCCAAAGTAGAATTTTTAAGTGACAAACAAGGGCATTTAGCCAAAGATAATTTCTAAGCAGTGTTTAAGATGAAGCCTCGTTTCCTCTTGCTGTTTTCATTTACTGTTGTTACTATAATGTGAAAGAAATGAAATGAATTGAGGAAGAACTGTTAAGAAAAAAGGAAGCAGGATTTGATGTCCAGGGAACTTCTTCACTTATCCAGATTTCAAGAGATGCTAAAATTAGAAGATTAATTGTAAGGCAAGCATGCTCTGGAGACACCATGCTGCTGGTCATGTGTTTCTTCACAGGTACATAACAAGCTTCTGTTTCCAGGTGGCGCTGCATCTCCTCAATTATAAATACTCATCAATTATAGGTTATTTATCAAGTACATGTTACTTAATAAGCACTATCTGTAACCAGGCAGAGATACTTGGATTGTGCAATATTCTGAGAGTGCTTCAAAAGGAACAAAAAGTCCTGTTGCGCTGAAGGTTCTTTGAAGAGATTAGGCATGTCATTCACAGATTCCTCCCCAAAAAAAGCCAGAAATAAAGATGAGATTATCTAGGAAAGATCTGTGTACTAACCTTGTGTCTAATTAAATGATCCTTGAGACATATGTGTGATGCACAATGCTCTTGTGAATGTTATAACAGCAGAAACACTGCCGTGTTGGATGGAAAGGGACAGAGACAGGACAAAATAAACTAAAGCTGGCAAATTCCTGAAGTTCTACAGGCAAGTTAATGGCTGATAAAACTACTCAGATGAAAAATAGGTTTAATCTCAGATATATCTTGAAATACTGGCTATTAAAAACATTCATAGCAAGGATTCCACCAAGTTTATTTTTATATGGTTAAATGAAGATTTTTAAACAAGCACACACACACATACTTTTTCATATTGGCACATGGCAACAAACATCACACAAGGCATTTCTCATCACTCCTTTACAAGGTATATGTTTGGCTTGAAAATGAGTACTCTAGGCTTGCTTCAATTTATTGGAAGTGTAGATAAAAGCATTAGCTTATCAAAATTATTTTATAGGATGTAACATCCAAATATGACTTTGATAATATGATGTTATTATGCAGGTAAAGATAGAAATTGAAATCAGTGGTTGCTATTTATCCTTCAGTTTTTTTTTATAGAAATGCAGGAGCATTAAAGATATACATAAATTCAAAAGTAGGAATTAAGAAGAGATAGCACTTAAAATTACAAAAACATGTTTCCAATTTGATATCTCAGTATAAATTTGGAATAAATCCTGAGAGTTCCAACAATTGGTATACATGAAATCACAACATAATAAACAAAAATTGAACCTTAGGAAAATTATTAACTTGAATTTGGTATTAAAATGTGAAAAATTAAATAACAGCTATATTATAATTGAGTGCTACAGATTTTTAAAACATGCCTATATAAAATATTAATTTTTCAAAAGGTGATCCATCAGTTTGAAGGATAACAGTACTAGATTTTTATCTGTTGAATGTCTATGTTGTTGAACTCAGGTTCATGCTGAAACCGTGCAACTCAGATTGCAACTTAAACCCATGGTCTTTTAATTGATATCACACACCTGGTCTTAGGACTTAATGAAGCTCAGGTTCTTGATGTCTCATCTCAGAAAGAATTCAGTGAGAGAAAAACTGATAGGTGAGAAGTGGCTTTATTTAGAGTGAAGCACACTCCACAGATAGAGTATGGGCCATTTCAGAAGGCAAGAGACCTTGGGAGAACACATTCCACAGAGGGAATGTGGGTCATCTTAGAAGGTGAGAGCCCCAAAACATGGTATGGTATGGTTAATTTTTATGGGCTGGGTAACTTCATAGGCTAATGAGAGGGAGGGGTATTCCAGCTATTTAGGGGAAGGGGTGGGGATTTCCAGGAATTGGGCCACCGCCCACTTTTTGGCCTTTATGGTCAGCCTTGGAGCTGTTATGGCACCTGTGAGTGTATCATTTAGCTCGTTGATGTATTACAATGAGCATATACTGAGGCTCAAGGTCTAGTGGAAGTCGACTCATCTTCCATCTTGGACCTATTTGTTTCTAATCAGTTTATGTCGTGTCCAGGGACTATGTCGTTCTTTTAAATGCTGTGCCCTGCTCCCTTTCCTCCTGTTTCACTTATGCTGATATGTAATTCAAATTTTCCACTAAAAATTTCTGTACTAGACTATTGTCATAATTTTATATAGTATCCAGTTCAATTCACTTATGTTCTTTGTAGATTTCTATCATTTATTCTAACCCTTCTCAATGGGTTTTTAATAGCATCTCCAACTAAAGTCAGTTATTAAATAAGAAAAACTGTTTGATATTCTTATTTATTAAATAAAAAATTATTTCCTTCCTTCTTGTTTCTCCCTCCCTAAAATGTGTGGACTCTTCATCAATCAGAGGAGTGCATCAACTCTTTACTTGGCTATAAATTATAGATAAGACTTTCAAGTGTTTCTTACCATCCTTTCAAGAAGTTTCATTATTCCTTCAAAAAGTTTCACGAAACACCTAGAAAACCATGCATTCTCACCTCCATTTCTTAAAGTATAGATGTCGTGTAATGTATTTGCTGATTGATTAAAAAAAAAAAAAGCAACAGAAAATTCATCCCCTTCCAATTATTTTTGCAAAGAACTTTTAAAAGGAGAATGAAATAAGCTAAAGTATGTGAATATTTTACCAGTATTTCACATGTGAAAAAGATCTATAATTCACAAATGCCACAATTTTAAGTGAGTTATATGCAGGTACATTCTATGATTGAAACAGCACAGAAAGCTCTAAGCATTATGAAAGGATTTATTTTTGTCCTCTACACTTTAACTCTGTTTCAGTGTATTTCCAACTATATTTTCCTGGAGTTATTTGCTTATTGATTGGACAGAGTGTTTCGTTGACAGGATGAACTGTATGAGAAAAGAGATTTCATATACTATACTAGAATTTGGCACAATATTTTTCTCTTTTATAATACTAACAGATCAGAACTTGACTCCTACTGGAATTAAAATAGTAAGAATAGAATTCTAGTCATTAAAACCAGTGACAGAGAAACTGTCCCATTACATTAGTTTATTGTTTTTTAAAAAATAAAACATTACCTTCAGCCACTCTTCACACCCCCTGGTGATTTATGGAACTTTGATCTTGAGCATATTTTTTCTTTTTATGGTAACTTTTGAATGTAACCCATTTATACATCAGTTTATAAGTTTGATGGTTAATTCATATTTTTTTAATACATCATTAATTAGAGCTCTTCCTCATCTTTCCATCCTGTTACATTCTGGTGTCTGAATTTTCTGATTAAGACCCAAGCTTTTATTTTGCTGATTTCAAAATTGCATGTTGTGCCCTTAAGAATATAGCTGCCAAATCAGATGGAGGGATACTGGACATCTAGGAGGACAGATGTATTCAGTAGAATGCTCAGGATGACCACAAGCAACTAATTAGATCCCCTGTGGGGAATGTTATGCCCTTGAAATACTTTTGTATCTTGTGGTTTTAAAATCTTTAGAACAGAACTCTGACCCTTATTGTTAAAGGTAACTTTGAATATGTATTCTCTACTTTTAGAATATATTTTACAGAAATGAGTAGATAGGTCATGTTGAGCAGGAATTAATATCACAGCTAAGTGTAAGCTTTTAATTTATCTTAGTTTATCCTCACTTAATCAATTCACGTCTATTTGCCAGCCTAAAGCATTAACCTTTTGAAATCTGAATGCATCAATTTGTAATGTCTGTTAAATCATGGTGATTATTAAGGTTTGCAGGATTTTAAAATGTGTTTACTTTTTTTGCAAGATTTGTTTTGCTTCTCCACGATTTCTTGTATCTTAAAGAAAATTATAGCCTAAATTTTTTTTCTATTCTACAGCTATGTATAAATTTAAATTTTACCCTCTATATCATTGTGTGGCAATGAAAAGAGAACACAATGAAGGACTGGGTATGAGCCAAATTAGAAAATATGCTCCTTAATGATTCCTTAATCCCAGCAGGAAGAAAGCTGAATCTGGCCTATACATCACTGTCTATTCTTCTCTGGTTTACCAGTCCGATAAATGGTTTTGTTTTCTTTGTGATGAAATAAAATGTGGAAGGAGGTCAGGAAGGAGGATATGAATATTTATGCATATATAAAGAAATCTCAGGAGTAAGGAATTAATTATTCTCCTTAAAAAAAAGCCTTTCAAATGTCTCAGAGGACATTCAAAGTAGGTGTTTGGATAGCCAGGTCTGGGTTGAAAGAAGTATGAGCTAGAGATAAGTGGAAAACTACGAGGATAAAGCAACAAATGAAGACAGCATAAAATGATGCTATGTTTTGGAAAATGGAGGGTATTGTAACCATAAAAAGAACTGTTTAGGTGGTTTTAAATTCAGATTTTCTACTTCCACATGCAAGACTTGAAGATAATGTTGCCATAGACCACTGCTTCCTCTTTCTCCACAAACACTTGGCATTGGTCTTCAGAGTCGGGCACTACAGAAAAATATAAGATGTGAATTGTTGTGCTGTGTTAAAGAATGTTTAAGGAACAATTTAACGTATTAAATACCGAATTAGCATACTACTACAAAATCTAAACTAAGTGAGAGTTTAAGTAAGGTGACAGAAAGTTCCAGGTACATATTAGCAACATTCTGATCCAGGGAGACAAGAACACAAATTTTATTATTCTTCCTAGAAGAGGGGACAATTCATCTTATCTTTTGGCAATCTTTTTTTCGCCTAACTAGCAGTGAAATGAATGCTCTTATGTGGCTGCCCTAGATTGCTGGATTTCTTAGCAGTGTACATTGTAAAAATAGAATGGACCAAGAACTAAATAGTACACTGGAACTGGATGATGAAAAAGAGTCAACTAATATATAAATGTGACAGTTATATTCTACAGAATGTCCAATTATACACAAATGCATTAATCTTGAGAAAAGTTTAACTATGTTTTCATTTCAGCCACTATAATATACAGGGAGACTAAACATCTAAGAGCTTATTTTTAGGGTGGTGTAATAATTAAATGTATACAAATTGATATAAAGCATTTACCCCAGTGCTGGGCAGACATTAAGCAACTAAAATATTATTATAATTTTAAATATTATTAAGAATATATGATTGAATACGGAATCTTTAATAAAAAGTTCAATTTTGAAGTAAACGGTTTCCAGTTATAAGTGAATACGTAGCCTGAAGTAAATTAGAATCTGAGGTAAAAGTTTTTTTTGGTATCAAATATATGTTATTAAAGGGCAGATATCTAAAGTTTCAATTACTCCATTGTAATTTATTTAGTTATTTCCTTTTCTAACAAAATCAAACCCAAGAAATAATCAAGGAAAACTATTCTATTTTATGTTTTCCTTCCTTCAAGTTATGTTAAAAGCAAAAATGTTTTTTAAAAAACGATAAAATAAAACCTGACCACATTAATATATTGATTTGGTGCTCAGAACCATTCACTATTTCCTTAAATGTTGGGGGTCAAAGTCCCAATTCCTCAGTATAGCAAGCAACGTCTGTCATAATCTGGCCTTAGCCTATCTCCTTAACTTTATTTTCTCAAATCCCAGCTCCAGCCCAGTATACATACCTTCAAATACAAACATGGAGTGTCTTAGTTTTACTGATATTAATGTATTTCTCTAACCATAATAAACTATTTCAGACCTTCCTGGTTTTGTACATTCATTTCATATTCTCAGAATCTTGCATTTTCACTCTTCAACTCTAAAACTTTTCCCTATTTAATAAAATAGCAGTGATGATGCAACAATAACCACAAAAATTATAATTTAAAATTATTTCTATTTGAAGGAGTCTAAATTTTTGATGGTTTTAGAGTTGATATAAACATATTCCAAGAAATAAAAGCATGCTAGAATTTAAAAGAACCATAATATCCGGTAAAGTCCTTTCTTTAGGAATGATAAGTTTATCTTAATGAAATTGACTGTTGCTGATTTTTTTAATACTTATGTACACAAAGGAGGATACTATGTAGAAGAATTCGGATGTGTCATGTTTCAATAATCTAACCATCAAAATGTAGTTTCTTCTTTGAAGCAGAGTACTTTATGAAAGACGTTTCTGCCACCAACTCTTGGTTTCGACTTTCATGAATTTAATACAAAGCTCTAATTTGCTTTTGTGGTTATTTTTCAATTGAAAATAAAGCAATTTGTTCTGATTACATAAATAAGTATGAGATAAATGAATATTATTTTAAAGAATATTTTTCCTTACATTTATTTGATTTTCTTGTGAGTTTTGAATTATAGATAAATGTTATTCTTCTAATGCTAGAGAATAAACCTTAGAAATGACAATATTTTGAGATATTGAGAAAATGCATCCTTGAATAAAATTATGTATTATAGGGCAGGTTTATTATCAATATACCTCAGAAAATTTTTCTATGACTTTCACCTGATAACTAAGGTGATTTTTTTGGTGTATTTCAAGATTACCACAATAAATCAGATTTGTATATTTGCTACAGATTAATGACAGTGTGACTAAGTTTAACTTTTAAATCAACCTCAAAAATATGTACACATGCAGAAAACGTGATGAGAGTACTGGTAAATAAAATTTTAATTATATAAAAATTAGCACTTCTCAACCTACTGCTGACAGTAACCACCATGCTAAAAATCTAAGTCATTTATGTCAAGAGTAGTATTTATGTCAGTGACTCCAAAAATCAGTTTACTTTCTTTTCCACAGTGGTCTAATGCTCAGAGGAATATTTTATTGTATGCTTGCTCTTAAATATGTTTATTTTATTTAAAAGATATCTGCTGACATAATTATTTGGATTATATAAGTTATATAAGTGCTAGAGCAAGGTGATAATGCTCATGAATTCCATTTCCCTGAAATAAAGTCTTTCCTTTTGGATTGGGTCTATCTGAGACATTTCTATGCATCCACAATGGTATGCAGAACAGATATGAGTTTTTGTGCAATATGATATCATATTTGATTATTTCTGCTTTGTACTCTTTCTATTTAACAAGGAGATTTGAAATAAATTAAACAACTTTACTAATATTTGATTGTACATATATTTTTCAGGTAAAAAATGTTACTTAAGGTGGAGAAGTAAATATTTTCTAATTTGAGTAGAAAATCATCAACTATAAAAGTTTATTTTTAACTAGATGGCTAATTATTTCTATCCAAGATATGCTTAGAATTTTATCATACTGATACAAAATGCATATATATTTTTTCTATAGGTAACAAGTGAATTGGATTTATAAATGTAGTTTAATTGAGTTTTGTTAAAAAAAGGGGAAACATTCTTACCACTTAGGATAATGAAATTAATGACATGAATAGGGTGGGCAATGATAGCAATTTGTAATGTCTGTAACTAGGTATCAGTGTCTTAATTTAGTGCACTTTAAAATATATTACAGCAAGCTAAAAAATGAGATGATCTGACATGCTGCATTGATCAAAAAATGCATTTAAGAAAAATAACATATTACTTTAAAACATATTGGAGTTTACAGCTTTCTCTTCCTTTCTTTTTCTGAATAACTCTTACTCTAGCACACTTCATAATGAAGTAGCACCCTCAGGGCTTGACTATGCCTTTAGATACACAGATACACATTGCTAGAAATGGAATAATTGCTTCCAGTTAATATTTTGCCAATCAAAATACTTGGACTACAGTGTTGACATTACATAAAAAATGTGATTTGATTACAAGAAGTTAAAATTAATTTAGTTGCAGCATTGAGCAATCCAATTAGATTTAAATAATTATAAGGAAAATTTGGAAAATAACCATGCCTTTTCTAACAGTTAACATTTTTATAAATCTTTCAAAACTAAATTAAGAGTAGTAAATGCCATCAACATAAACATATTTCTATGTTTTTTTGTTCATCCTCATCCCATTGTGTTTACTTTTGATACCTTTAACTGATCAAAAGGAACTGGCAACTATTTTTATACATATAAGATATCTTTCTTCATGAGGGAAACATCAGTGATGCTGAATACTTGACTGGCCATATATAACTTCTGAATTCAAGCCTTAAAAATGTCAGTGATGATTTTCACGATCTAGGTGTATTTTTTTTTTTTTTTGCATTTCTAAAGGCTGGCAATTAGGTTAGGGAATGAGATTGTAAAGGAGTAATTTAAGTAGAACACTTTCCACTAAAGTTTCTTTTTGACTCTACTTAAAGGTAGTAAAATAAATACATGAAAAAAAGGAAAACTTGAAAAGGTATATAAGTAGATGTTTCCATAAGTCAACTACACTACCCGTATCCTGACGTGTGAATATATTATAGTTGCTACCTCCATTTCTGACTTTGTACATACAGGTAAATGACTCATAGTGTCCTCAAGCATAACTGAGATTTATATCACAAATCCAACGACTAATATTCTCATATTTTTAACATAAATTTTATTAAGATTTTGGTAAGAATCCAGAGTTCCCAGCAGAATACCAACAATAGACAACAGAAATTTATATTTTTACTCTCTGTTCTGTCATTAAAAAATGACTTGGAAAAGTAATAGAATTAGTACATTTCTCTACATGTTCTCTTTTCTTGTTGGGTTTTTAATCTGAAGGATTTTCTTTTTAAACAAGGCTATCAGTAATGGGAAAGATTGATTAATCTGTATATTTGTACTGGGTTAATTATAAAAGGGTTATCTTGTTATTTGTGATTGACTTTGTAAGTACAATCAACCTGTGTCTGTTAACCACAACACAGATTAATTATGCAGTGATCCTATTTTCAATATATTTCTAAACTGTCCATCAAGAATTAAAGGATTTTGTTGGGTTATTACTTTTGAAACAAATGAGAAATTTCTATTTTCAAATAAGCTGCTACCATATCCACACAGCTGTTTTTTATGCTCTGCTATTGCTGCCAAAAGTGAGAGGGAGAGACTGAGAATCTCCTTGAAAATTCTGGTGCAAATACTTCCTTTGATCTATTTGTTATATTAAATATAGAGTATCTCATGTTGCTCTTTTCTAGGATTTCAAGTTACTGTGCTTTTGCAGTGATATGAGAAAACAACTTCTTCAACATGAGTTCAAATGATTTCTCTCATTTTTAAACCAAAATCTTTTCTCACTGCAGATAAGAACTTGAAGTTTTTTTTTTTTTTTTTTTTTTTGTGGATGCGGGCCTTCCTCTGTTGTGGCCTCTCCCATTGCGGAGCACAGGCTCCGGACGCGCAGGCTCAGCGGCCATGGCTCACGGGCCCAGCCGCTCCGCGGCATGTGGGATCTTCCCATACCGG
>NC_041226.1:29392702-29393988 GCF_002837175.3 Physeter macrocephalus | reverse complement strand
GTGGCCTCTCCCATTGCGGAGCACAGGCTCCGGACGCGCAGGCTCAGCGGCCATGGCTCACGGGCCCAGCCGCTCCGCGGCATGTGGGATCCTCCCATACCGAGGCGCGAACCCGGTTTCCCTGCATCAGCAGGCAGACGCGCAACCACTGCGCCACCAGGGAAGCCCAACTTGAAGTTTTTTATGGAATAAAATGGGCTTTCAGGTCAGATAGACTCGAGTATATATTTTTACACAGTTATTTGCAGAGGAGGTGACCTATGACAAACAATTTCAATTTTCTCTTTTGCACATATAGAATTACAATACCTATTTTCAATCAGTACTGTGAAGATTTTATTAGATGATATTAAGGGTTCTTGGGAACATTACCACCATTAAATATTTGTTCATGAATTTGATATCATTCTGATTCCTATTGTTAAGTATTATAATTTTTCATCTTGAGCTGTATCTGCCATTCTCTTGTAAGCAACAGTTCAGACATCTAACAGTTTCCAAGCAGGCAAGCAAACAGCACAGCACAAGAACCAGACAGGCATTGAGAGTCAAAAGCCTCTAAATAAGAGGCTAACAAAGTCAACAGATTAATTCCATTAAAGAGGTGTAAAACTGCTCACCTGACATTATCTGCACAGTGAAGTAACTGATTAGAAGCACTGAAGACAATGAAAGATGACTCCCAACATTAAAAAAAAAAATGCCTAAGGAATAGGAAGAACTTAAGAAAGCATAAAGTTCTGAGATTCTCACTGGAAGGGCAAACAGACCTAAGAGGAGGCATATGAGGCTATAAACCACAGTATACAGCAATATACATATTTGGGGATAAAAAACAAGTCACATGAAAGGTTCAGAGGCATTTACTGCCTGATTTTAATAGAAGGTGTATGTTAGCAGGTCGTGACAAATTACATGGAAGATATTATGGAGGTCTTTTAAACCAGAGAAATTTTTTTTCTAACATCTTTATTGGAGTATAATTGCTTTACAATGATGTGTTAGTTTCTGCTTTATAACAAAATGAATCAGTTATACATATACATATGTTCCCATATCTCTACCCTCTTGTGTCTCCCTCCCTCCCACCCTCCCTATCCCACCCCTCTAGGTGGTCACAAAGCACCGAGCTGATCTCCCTGTGCTATGCGGCTGCTTCCCACTAGGTATCTATTTTACATTTGGTAGTGTATATATGTCCATGCCACTCTCTCACTTTGTCACAGCTTACCCTTCCCCCTCCTCATATCCTCAAGTCCATTCTGTAGTAGGTCTGTGTCTTTATT
>NC_041226.1:29389067-29391781 GCF_002837175.3 Physeter macrocephalus | reverse complement strand
CTACCCTCTTGTGTCTCCCTCCCTCCCACCCTCCCTATCCCACCCCTCTAGGTGGTCACAAAGCACCGAGCTGATCTCCCTGTGCTATGCAGCTGCTTCCCACTAGGTATCTATTTTACATTTGGTAGTGTATATATGTCCATGCCACTCTCTCACTTTGTCACAGCTTACCCTTCCCCCTCCTCATATCCTCAAGTCCATTCTGTAGTAGGTCTGTGTCTTTATTCCCATCTTACCCCTAGGTTCTTCATGACATTTTTTTTTCTTTCTTAAATTCCATATATATGTGTTAGCATACGGTATTTGTCTTTCTCTTTCTGACTTACTTCACTTAGTATGACAGACTCTAGGTCCATCCATATCACTACAAATAACTCAATTTCATTTCTTTTTATGGCTGAGTAATATTCCATTGTATATATGTGCCACATCTTCTTTATCCATTCATCCAATAATGGAAACCCAGGTTGCTTTCATCTCCTGCCTATGGTAAACAGAGCTGCAATGAATATTCTGGTTCTTTTTTTTTTTTTTTTTTTTTTTGCGGTATGTGGGTCTCTCACTGTTGTGGCCTCTCCCATTGCAGAGCACAGGCTCCGAACATGCAGGCTCAGTGGTCATGGTTCATGGGTCTAGCCACTCCGCGGCATATGGGATCTTCCCGTACCGGGGCACGAACCCATGTCCCTTGCATTGGCAGGTGTACTCTCAGCCACTGTGCCACCAGGGAAACCCATGACAAAAGCTTTTAAGTTTCATTAGGTCCCATTTGTTTATTTATTTTTTTAAATTTCCATTTCTCTAGGAGGTGGGTCAAAAATGATCTGGCTGTGATTTATGACATAGAGTGTTCTGCCTATGTTTTCCTCTAAGGGTTTGATAGTTTCTGGCCTTATAATTAAGTCTTTAATGCATTTTGAGCTTATTTTTGTGTATGGTGTTAGGGAGTGTTCTAATCTCATACTTTTACATGTACCTGTCCAGTTCGCCCAGCACCACTTATTGAAGAGGCTGTCCTTTCTCCACTGTACATCCCTGCCTCCTTTATCAAAGAAAACGTGACCATATGTGCATAGGTTTATCCCTGGGCTTTCTATCCTTTTCCATTGATCTATATTTCTCTTTTTGTGCCAGTACCATACTGTCTTGATTACTGTAGCTTTGTAGTATTGTCTGATGTCAGGGAGCCTGATTCCTCCAGCTCCACATTTTGTTCTCAAGATAGCTTTGGCTATTCGGGGTCTTTTGTGTTTCCATACAAATTGGGAAATTTTTTGTTCTAGTTCTGTGAAAAATGCCAGTGGTAGTTTGATAGGGATTGCATTGAATCTGTAGATTGCCTTGGGTAGTAGAGTCATTTTCACAATGTTGATACTTCCAATCAAAGAACATGATATTTCTTTCCATCTATTTGTATCATCATTAATTTCCTTCATCATTGTCTTATAATTTTCTGCATACAGGTCTTTTGTCTCCTTAGGTAGGTTTATTCCTAGATATTTTATTCTTTTTGTTGCACTGGTAAATGGGAGTGTTTTCTTAATTTCATTTCATATTTTTCATCATTAATGTATAGAAATGAAAGAGCTTTCAGTGCATTAATTTTGTATCCTGCTACTTTACCAAATTCATTGATTAGCTCTAGTAGTTTTCTGGTAACATCTTTAGGATTCTCTATGTATAGTATCATGTCATCTGGAAACAGTGACAGCTTTACTTCTTTTTTTCTGATTTGAATTCCTTTTATTTCCTTTTCTTCTCTGATTGCTGTGGCTAAAACTTCCAAAACTATGTTGAATAAGAGTGGTGAGAGTGGGAAACCTTGTCTTGTTCCTGATCTTAGTGTAAATCATTTCAGTTCTTCACAATTGAGGACGATGTTGGCTATGGGTTTGTCATATATGGCCTTTATTATGTTGAGGAAAGTTCCCTCTATACCTACTTTCTGGAGAGTTTTTATCATAAATGAGTGTTGAATTTGGTTGAAAGCTTTCTCTGCATCTATTGTGATGATCATATGTTTTTTCTCCTTCACTTTGTTAATATGGTGTATCACGTTGATTGATTTGCATATATTGAAGAATCCTTGCATTCCTGGAATAAATCCCACTTGATCATGGTGTATGATACTTTAATGTGCTGTTGGATTCTGTTTGCTACTATTTTTTTGAGGATTTTTGCATCTATGTTCATCAGTGATATTCTTTCTTTGTAACATCTTTGTCTGGTTTTGGTATCAGGGTGATGGTGGCCTTGTAGAATGAGTTTGGGAGTGTTCCTCCCACTGTTATATTTTGGAAGAGTTTGAGAAGGATAGGTGTTAGCTCTTCTCTAAATGTTTGATAGAATTCGTCTGTGAAGCCATCTTGTCCTGTTCTTTTGTTTGTTGGAAGATTTTTAATCTGTCTAAATTTCATTGCTTGGAATTTTTCTGTTCATATTTTCTATTTCTTCCTGATTCAGTAGTGGCAGGTTGTGTATTTCTAAGAATTTGTCCATTTCTTACAGGTTTTCCATTTTATTGGCATAGAGTTGCTTGTAGTAATCTCTAATAATCTTTTGTATTTCTGCAGTGTCCGTTGTTACTTCTCCTTTCTCATTTCTATATCTAATGATTTGAGTCTTCTCCCTTTTTTTCTTGATGATTCTGGTTAATGGTTTATCAATTTTGTTTATCTTCTCAAAGAACCAGCTTTTAGTTTTATTGATCTTTG
>NC_041226.1:29387578-29388972 GCF_002837175.3 Physeter macrocephalus | reverse complement strand
GTATTTCTGCCGTGTCAGTTGTTACTTCTTTTTCATTTCTAATTCTATTGATTTGAGTATTCTCCCTTTTTTTCTTGATGGGTCTGGCTAATGTTTTATCAATTTTGTTTACCTTCTCAACGAACCAGCTTTTAGTTTTATTGATCTTTGCTATCGTTTCCTTCATTTCTTTTTCATTTTTTCTGAACTGATCGTTATGACTTCTTTCCTTCTGCTAACTTTGGGGAATTTTTGTTCTTCTTTCTCTAATTGCTTTAGGTGCAAGGTTAGGTGGTTTATTTGAGATGTTTCCTCTTTCTTAAGCTCGGATTGCATTGCTCTAAACTTCCCTCTTACAACTGCATTTTCTGCATCCCATAGGTTTTGGGTCATCGTGTCTCCATTGTCATTTGTTTCTAAGTATTTTTTGATTTCCTCTTTGATTTCTTCAGTGATCACTTCGTTATTAATTAGTGTATTTTTTAGCCTGCATGTGTTTGTGTTTTTTACAGATCTTTTCCTGTAACTGATATCTAGTCTCATAACGTTGTGGTCGGAAAAGATACTTGATAGAATATCAATTTTATTAAATTTACCAAGGCTGTTTTGTGACCCAAGATATGATCTATCCTGGAGAATATTCCATGAGCACTTGAGAAAAATGTGTATTCTGTTGTTTTTGGCTACTATGAATGTGTTACTGTCGATTTCCCCTTTTATGGCTTTTAGTATTTGCCTTATGTATTGAGGTGCTCCTATGTTGGGTGCATAAATATTAACAATTGTTATATCTTCTTCTTGGATCGATCCCTTGATCATTATGTAGTGTCCTTCTTTGTCTCTTGTAATAGTCTTTATTTTAAAGTCTATATTTTCTGATATGAGAATTGCTACTCCAGCTTTCATTTGATTTCCATCTGCATGGGATATATTTTTCCATCCCCTCACTATTTTCTTAATTGTTTTGGGTTTGTTATTGTAGTTCTTTTCCTTCTCTTATGTTTCCTTCCTAGAGAAGTCCCTTTAGCATTTGTTGTAATGCTTGTTTGGTGGTGCTGAACTCCCTCAGTTTTTGCTTGTCTGTAAAGGTTTTAATTTCTCCATCAAATATGAATAAGATCCTTTGTTGGTTAGAGTAATCTTGCTTGTAGTTTTTCTCCTTCATCACTTTAAATATGTCCTGCCATTCCCTTCTGGCTTTCATAGTTTCTGCTGAGAGATCAGCTGCTAACCTTATGGGGATTCCCTTGTGTGTTATTTGTTGTTTTTCCCTTGCTGCTTTTAATATGTTTTCTTTGTATTTAATTTTTGATAGTTTGATTAATATGTGTTTTTGCATGTTTCTCCTTGGATTTATCCTGTATGGGACTCTCTGTGCTTCCTGGACTTGAATAACTATTTCCTTTCCCATATTA
>NC_041226.1:29350484-29387562 GCF_002837175.3 Physeter macrocephalus | reverse complement strand
TCTCTGTGACTGTCCTCAGTTCTTTTCATTCTTTTTTCTTTATTCTGCTCTGCAGTAGTTATTTCCACTATTTTATCTTCCAGGTGACTTATCCATTATTTTGCCTCAGTTATTCTGCTATTGATCCCATCTAGAGTATTTTAAATTTCATTTATTGTGTTGTTCATCGTTACTTGTTTCCTCTTTAGTTCTTCTAGGTCCTTGTTAAATGTTTCTTGCATTTTCTGTATTCTATTTCCATGATTTTGGATCATCATTACTATCATTATTCTGAATTATTTTTCACGTAGACTGCCTATTTCCTCTTCATTTTTTAGGTCTGGTGGGTTTTTACCTTGCTCCTTCATCTGCTGTGTATTTCTCTGCCTTTTCATTTTGCTTATCTTACTGTGTTTGGGGTCTCCTTTTTATAGGCTGCAGGTTTGTAGTTCCCATTGTTTTTGGTGTCTGTCCACAGTGGCTAAGGTTGGTTCAGTGGGTTATGTAGGCTTCCTGGTTGAGGAGACTAGTGCCTGTGTTCTGGTGGATGAGGCTGGATCTTGTGTTTCTGGTGGGCAGGTCCACGTCTAGTGGTGTGTTTTGGGGTGTCTTTGGCCTTATTATGATTTTAGGCAGCCTCTCTGCTAATAGGTGGATTTGTGTTCCTGTCTTGTTAGTTGTTTGGCATAGGGTGTCCAGCACTGTACGTTGCTGGTCGTTGAGTGAAGCTGGTTCTTGGTGTTGAGATGGAGATCTCTGGTAGATTTTTGCCGTTTGACATTATGTGGACCTGGGAGGTCTCTTGTGTACCAGTGTACTGAAGTTGGCTCTCTGACTTCAGAGGCACAGCACTGAGTCCTGCCTGGTGCACCAAGAGCCTTTCATCTACACGGCTCAGAATAAAAGGGAGAAAAAGTAGCAAGAAAGAAAGAAAGAAAGAAAGAAAGAAAGAAAGAAAGAAAGAAAAAAGAAAGAAAGAAAGAGGATAAAATAAAATAAAGTAAAATAAAATAAAGTTATTAAAATGAAAAATGAAAATTAATTATTAAGAAATAAATTAAAATAAACAAAACAAAAAAACAGATGGACAGAAGCCTAGGACAAATGGTGAAAGCAAAGCTATACAGGCAAAATCTCACACAGAAGCATACACATACACACTCACAAAAAGAGCTAGGACAAATGGTGGAAGCAAAGCTATACAGACGAAATCTCACACAGAAGCATACACATACAGACTCACAAAAAGTGGAAAAGGGGAAAAAATATACCTTGCTCTCAAAGTCCACCTCCTCAATTTGGGATGATTTGTTGTCTATTCAGGCATTCCACAGATGCAGGGTACATCAAGTTGATTGTGGAGATTTAATCTGCTGCTCCTGAGGCTGCTGGGAGAGATTTCCCTTTCTCCTCTTTGTTCGCACAGCTCCTGGGGTTCAGCTTTGGATTTGGCCCTGCCTCTGCATGTAGGTCGCCCGTGGGAATCTGTTCTTCACTCAGACAGGATGGGGTTAAAGGAGCAGCTGATTTGGGGGCTCTGGCTCACTCTGCCCGGGGGGAGGGAGGGGCACAGGGTGCGGGGTGAGCCTGCGGTGGCAGAGGTCGGCATGACGTTGCACCAGCCTGAGTCTCACCGTGCATTCTCCCGTGGAAGTTGTCTCTGTATCCTGGGACCCTGGTAGTGGCAGGCTGCACAGGCTCCTGGGAGGGGAGGTGTGGATGGTGACCTGTGCTCACACACAGGCTTCTTGCTGGCGGCAGCAGCGGCCTTAGCACCTGATGCCCGTCTCTGGGGTCCGCCCTGATAGCCGCGGCTTGCACCCGTCTCTGGAGCTCTTTTAAGCAGCGCTCTTAATCCCCTCTCCTCATGCACCAGGAAACAAAGAATGAAGAAAAAGCCTCTTGCCTCTTAGGCAGCTCCAGACTTTTTCCCAGACTCCCTCCCGACTAACCATGGTGCACTGACCCCTTCAAGCTGTGTTCACGCCACCATTCCTCTCCCTGCAATCCTATCGAAGCCCGAGCCTCAGCTCAGAACCCCCACCCCGGGTGAGCAGAAAAGCCTCTCGGGCTGGTGAGTGCTGGTCGGCACCGATCCTCTGTGTGGGAATCTTTCCACTTTGCCCTCCGCACCCTTGTTGCTGCACTCTCCTCTGTCACTCTGAAGCTTCCACCCTGCCCACTGCCCGTCTCTGCCAGTGAAGGGCCTTCCTAGTGTGTGGAAAACTTTCCTCCTTCACAGCTCCCTCCCACTGGTGCAGGTCCCGTCCCTATACTTTTGTCTCTGTTTATTCTTTTTTCTTTTGCCCTACCTAGGTATGTGGGAAGTTTCTTGCCTTTTGGGAGGTCTGAGGTCTTCTGCCAGCATTCGGTAGGTGTTCTGTAAGAGCTGTTCCACATGTAGATGTATTTCTGATGTATCTGTGGGGAGGAAGGTGATCTCTGCGTCTTACTTTTCCACCATCTTCCGCAACCACCGAGAAATTTTATCTTTACATAAATTTTGGGTCAGGTAATATGGCAAAAAGCCAGTTATATTAAATTTATATAGTGTAATAATTGAGGCCATGGACCAGTGTGGTAACTGTGGAAATAGACACTAAGGGATAAATATGGAAGATTGATGTGATAGACAAAGTTGATGTAGGTAATGAAGAAAACATATTTCATCATATCAGACTGAGAGTTTGAAAACAGTAATGGACAGAAACTAAGAAAATCGAATATGAGCTAGCTTGGGAGAATAAAATGTTAACTTTGGTTTGAACTGGTGAGTAATTTGAAGGTTTCAAATGGAAATGTTTATCAACTAGATTTTGGAAAGTCACAAGTGAATTAATTCACATGTGAAGTTCTCTAAGCACTTTATTATGCAAGATAGAAAAACACTGGAAAGAAATATACTCAAATATACTGTTTTTCTTTCACATTTTCCTTGATTAAATTTCATTTATAAATTGAGGTGGTTAACCAGATGAACTGTCTAGGTAGCCAATTAACATTTTAAATATGTTTGGTTCAAATTTAGGAATTATTTTAAGTGAATAAGTTATGATTAGGTATTATTATTTTGCGATTCTCACCAAAGTGTTGTTTTTTTACAGCAGTGATGACATCATATATAGATATATATAATGTGTTATATATATGATATTTTAAATAACAATGACACTCTACGAGTGTTCTCCAGATGACTTTTCTGACATTAAGTAATCAGAATTTAATGAGTCTGAATATCTTATGCGTGCATGGTTGGTATAAATTAATATGTGTTCTGTGTTTAGATGTAAAAAATAGATAACATGATTTACATCTTCTAAATTCTCACACAATTCTCAGATTCAAAAACTAATCAGTTTATAGCAGTAAGTGATGAAATTAATGAGAGCAAAGCAGAGGAGGTAATTGTAATTGTGGCTTTGAGTGGATGAGAAACATCTGGGAAGGCTGTACATTTTATATATTTTAGCAGGGCCCGACAAGACTTAAGAAATATTTTTCCAGGTGAACCATAAGAGTAAATTCATTTTATGGAGGGAGAAAGTAATTTCTAAAACAAAAACAAAATAATTAATATTCTGAAATTAAAGTGGTCTGTTTATTAAAAAAAAAAAAATCCATCTGTGTATATAATAGGAATTTCCTTTACCTTCCAGTAACAACAATCAGAAAAATATAGGAACTTAAAATATATTGACTTCTCTCATGTAAAATAAATCAAGAGGTATGCATTTCAGATCTGATATAATAGCTCCTTGTTCACAGGGACAAATATTCTATTCTATTTTTGTTCCACCATCCTTAGCCCAGGCCTCCATTTTCAGATTTGTCTCATGATCCTTCTATATCCTAAGCAGGAAATCAAGAAGTTGGGATAGCAAAAAGTTATACACATGAGCTCTATTCAAGATTCTAAGGAGCTTATTCAAGATTCTCACACAGTACATGCTGTTTTTTACATATTAGCAAGACTTTTTTACATGGCCACATCAACATGTAAAATAGACTGGGAAAATTTTAAATCTGTTTACTTTGCCACCTGAATAAAATGAGAGTTCTGTTTCTAAGGAAAAGAGAGGAAGAATTTACTTGGGGTAAAGAACTAGCAATCTTCACCATGCATTTTCAGGAATTCATAATGAATCCTGAAAACAGAATGAAATATATATATATATATATATATATATATATATATATATGGTACAAATGAATAAATATATGGGAATGCATGCACGGGTCATTAGATGTAATGTTAGCGACTAGGAAAAGATCATGACATAGATGACGTTTGCTTTCTCTCAGTAGTCAATGCACTGTTTTCAATTAGGGTGTCAGTATGATGGCAATCTGACACCATTATTGGCTTGATCAGCCCCCCTTTACATATATAAGAGGTAGTGTAGTAACTGCAGTCATTCACCATGTGATTCATTGGTAGCTATTGATAGTATCTAAGGTGTACTGCATAGTTAGAGGAAGAGGTTTTTTAAGTGTATAGAAACTGCATCATAGGACTTATTTCCTATGCATTTGTCTTTAAAATTCTATAGAAATTAAAAATGGAGTTACAAACCAATACTACGAGAACACTTTTTAAATTTTCTCATGTATTTACCTTTACCAGAGATCATTATATCATCATATGTTTTGAGTTACTGTCTAGTGCCCTTTTATTTCTACCTAAGGACTTCCTTTAGCATCTCTTGTAGAGCAGGTGAAGTGGTATTGAGCTCCCTTTCCTTTTGTTTACCTAAGAATGTCTAAATTTCTCTTTCATTTTAAAGGACTGTTTTGCTGAATATAGAATTCTAGGTTGACAGGGTTTTTTTTGTTTTTTTGTTTGTTTCTGTTTCTTGTTTTTTGTTTGATTTTTTTTTTTTTTTGCCATCGAAGTACATCACCCACTTCCTTCTGGCCTCCAGGTTTCTGACAAGACATTGACTGATAAATTTATTGAGGATCTCTTTTATGTGATGAGTCACTTCTCTCTTGCTGCTTTCAAGATCCTCTGTCTTTGGGTTTCAACACTTTGATTATAATGTGTCTCAAGGTGGATCTCTGGGATTATCCTACTTGGGATTCACTGAATTTCTTGGATTTGTGGATTAAAGCATTTTATCAGATTAAGAAATTTTCAGCCATTATTACTTCAATTTAATCCTTCTGCTCTTTCTAGCTTCTCCTTCTGGGACTTGCATGATGTATGATTTTTCTCAGCAGGAAACTTATTTGAGTTCTAGAAACTCAGAGGGTTAGAAAAGCCAGGTGAGTTGAAGAGTTCCAGAGTGAGATATGAAAACAAAAACCTGTAGATTATTTGAAATACTCTAGCTGGAAGAGTTGCCCATTCCTTCTTGCTTCTTCACTATTTCTGTACAGAGAACTTTGTGAAGTCCAGGATATAATGGATCCTATCACTCACTCTCCATCCCTACCAACACCTCCAGAGATAGATATATAAATCAGGTGAATAAAGGAGATTCCACTCTAAATAAATTATATGGACTGTGTGTAAAATCACAGAGTATCTTGTGTGAGTGCTTAAGGATTTTTGTCCCTAGCTTAGAAGGTCTTAAAGCATGATATCTTATCCACATAAAGGAAAATCTGCTGAACAGTTTTTCCCACCAACACACACAAACCTCCAAGAACTCAAGTTGTATTTCTAAATATCCAACAGAGATCATCAGACAATTGTTAAGAGGTTCATTTAGAATGCTCAGAGACTATTGTGATAGCCTTACAAGGAAAAGTTGTCTTTGAAAGTATGTATGCCCATAGAAAACAGCAAAGCTTCTCAGATTGGCCATAATCCAAGGTTGCTTTTAATTTATGAGGGTATGATCAAGAAATATAGTAAAATTAGAAAAGATTTTCTATTTAGAAGCTCAAGAAAGAGGAGAATACTGCAGTTGTAATAAACTATGATGACATGTTTGTTCTTGTCATGGCTTTTCATTTTCCTGAAGATTCTAATTACAATTCTTTCTATTACAATATTTTCTTTATTCAATTTTATTGTTGTTGTTGTTGTTGACAAACTTTCTTCTGAAGTTCCATGCATCTTTGTCCAATCTGCTGACTTGTTACTCACTAGGACAGCTACAAATCTTCCCTCCTGAATTCCTTTTTACTGTCTTTCTACATTGTTCCCTCAGTCTATGGATCACTTGTCTTTCTTTGTCTTGGTTTCTTACTTTCTTTTAACAATGGGGATAAAAATCATTTAAATACAATTAAATTCACAAAACAGTGTGTGTTGGGAGTATATTTTCTGAGCTCATATGTGTCTAAATATTTCTTGAATTTTGTCCATCACACTTTAATATTTCAACTGAGTATAAAAATTCTATTAAACTTAGCCATTCTTCCATTGTCTTCTCAAATTCTTACTTGGTATATTCTTTGTTTACTTTTCTAGCACCTTGATTATCATAGAAAAGAAATTGAATAATTCACTGCATAGGTCTCTGCAGTATGAGCCTTCAATCAATCTTCATCTGTTTCAATTTTTAGAAACAGTGATAAAAGTAAAATAATGTCAGAAAAGTTCAAGTAGTTTATGATCTAGTGCCTCTAAATGATTGTGTTAGTTTGCCATTCTAAGACCCTGAAAATAAACAATTCTGCTTATGGGAACATGTTAAAGAGTGCATGTGTCTTGTTTGTTTACCTTGTGTCATTAACCATTATGCAATGCCTAAGTAACCCACCAAACCCTTACTGAACACATACTTTATGAATTACACCATGATAAATGCTGTTTCCAGAAGTCAGAGGGAATTATGTCCATCTATGGACAGTAGAACCTTAATTTAACAAAATCACTGGCTTAATTAGTCTTTGTTAAAAAAATTATTTTTGTTCCCATTTCTAAAACCTACTGACCAATGCATTTGACACACCAAGGAATAATAACTAATTCCTTTTCTCATGACCCCACATGCACTTCTGCTTCAAACTATTGAGCTGTATGCTCTTATGAGTGAAGAGCTTTTCTTTCTAAGCCACTATTTTCGGTTATAATTGTTTCTATAATTTCAAATTTAATTGAATATTTTTAACAATGTAAACATTTTAATTGCAAACAGAATTATTGTTACCATGAAAACTAAGTTGAACACTTCAAAAATTTGTAAGTCTAAAAGGCTAAAATATCGCTGTCTTATTGAGTGTTGTAGTAAACAAATTAAAATGATAGATGACTCTATGGATACTGTTTATGCAGAAAACACAACACATTGCTCTCTAACAAGAACACTCTGCAATACAAGGTAATATATAGTGAATGTACTTTTATATGATTTAGCATAAAATAAAATGTGTGAATATTGTATGAGTCATTATTTATAACTTCATGCTTTAAGTGATTTTTATGACTAATCAAGTACTGCTTCTGACATTGATGATTAAAATTGATTTTATTGTAATTTACCAAATTAAGTTAGAATATTTTCCTTCTGCACTTTCATATCACCACATAAACACTAAATATTTGAACACCTACTACATTTACATGATATATGCAAGTGGAGGAATGAGTCAGGAATATTAATAAACTGGAAAAATATTTGTTTTTGAAAATAGATTTCCATTACCTAAATTTCCCAATTGTTGCCTGTATTTACAATTCACTGAGCTATTGGATAGATATAGATAGATAGATAGATAGATAATAGAGATATAGAAGTCATAGGATGTTTAAAGCATTCTCAACATTAGAATAGTCAGTCTACTAAAAACAAATCTGTTTAAGAGAAAAGATATTACTATAAAACTCAATATCTTAAAACATAATACTTAGGCCTCTCTCCTTGGTTTGCAGTTGGCCGCCCACTTGCTGCCTATTCCCATTGCCATCTCTCTGCTCACATGCACCCCTGCTGTCTCCCTGTGTGTCCAAATTTCCTCTTATAAGGACACCAGCCACATTGGATTACGGCCCAGTCTGACAATTTCATTTTGTTTAATCACCTCTTTAAAGGCCATATTTCCAAATATTTACATTCTGAGGCATTGGATTAGGACTTCCAATGTATAAATTTTGAGCAGACATAATTCATCCCATAGGATTTTAACTATTCTGTGGGTGTGGAGAGACTGAGGCAGTGGAAGAAACTGAACTGCAGGACTAGAGGCACAGAAATAACAATATTGTCCACTGTAATCTTTCTAAGAAGGGCCATTGCAGTCCCTGGAAACTTAACTCGGAGTCAAATTATAGAAGGCTTTGAATGTATTGTTGAAGGACTCAGAAAATATTAAGCGTGCAAAGAAGAGCCATGTGTGATTTTCTGCTTAGGAGAGAAGGATGTTCAAATCTGTATTTTGGGAAGAAGCTTTGACCTTTAGAGAATGATAAATTGGAAGGAGGTAGAGAAAATAGTAGTAAAAGTTAGGGAAGTATTGACATAAATTATATGAATCAATAAAGGCCTCAAGTAGACAAATAATCTAACAAAAGGAAAATGAAAAATGAAAATCATTTTGAAAAACTGATATAACCTATGGAATGTGGATATATACAAGAAAAATCAAACATAATTCTGAGATTTCAAAACTTAAATTAGAGCACATGATGACTATTTGGTAAGGGATTCAGAAACAAGTGGGAAACACGTTGGGTTCAATTTTTAGTGTATTGAATTTGAGCTTTTGGTTGGACACCTGAAAAAATGGCAGAATTATATGCATGGATTCATTAATATAAACACAACTAGTGGAAAAATAGAAAACGAAAACTATACACATGAATGCACAGAAAATAGTCTTGCGGTTTCCTGGAAAAGCTGGTTGATTGAGAAGTAGAAGGCAATAAAAGGAGAGGCTCAATTTTCAATATATTTTATATTGTTAAATTTTCAAAACAAACATATTCAATAATATATATTTTATATATTAGTGTTCCACATTAGATTTTATAAAGATACACATAGAGGAAGGCTCAAACTGATAACACTTAGAAATCTCTGGTCTAGAACAAGAAGACAGCATGTTTATGAACAGAATTTTTAGAAATGTTTCATTTGAATTTGACCAAAGGAAGTTTGATTAGTCATGGAAATGGAGAAAAATAGAGGACAGGTCATTGAAAGATCAGGAACATCTAGAGTCATTGAATCTTAGGTAGAAAAGAATTTCCAGGAGAGAATGAGCATTTCAATTTAGAGCTGCAGATAAGATCAGTAGGATATGTGTTGTGAAGAACGTATGGGATTTTTGACTGTGAGGTAAGTTTCAGGAGAGCAGTGTGGACATAAGCTAATGTGACTGATATGGGGAGTGAACATGAACTGAAAGAACAAACGTTGTAATTTTGGACCTCACTTTAAATAGTCTGATGGTAAAGAAGACAACAAATATTGAATGAATATGTTCAATAGTAAAGCAAGGTCTTAGAAAGGACTTTCTTCACTACCTATCACTTCATTAATAAAGAACTTGAATTTTATTTTTTACAGGGTGAGAGAAGCTAGATAAAAATAATGTAATTATTCCTGTTTTACAGATCTTTTTGTCTGAGTTCTGTACATTTCCTATTGCTGCTGTAAAAAATTACTACAAATTCCGTGGCTTGACACAACACAAATATATAATCTCACAGTTCTGAAGGTCAGAAGCTTGAAATAGGTCTTAAAGGGCTAAAATCAAGGTATTGGGAGAACTGTCTTTTCTAGCTTCTAGAGACTGAAGGCATTCCTGCCTTTGGAGCCTTATATCTCTGACCTCTGCTTCCTTCCTCACATCACATCACCTTCTCTAACTCTGACCTTCCTTTCTACGTATTAAAAGTGTCCTTGTCATTACACTCTTCCCATCTAGGTAATCCATATTGATCTTAATTTATTACATCTGTAAAATCCCTTTTTGTCATGTAAGGCAAAACATTCACAGGCTAGAGAAATTTGTATGTGAACATCTTTAGGAAGGCCATTATTCTGCCTATTATTTTTCCCAACAAAATTTTTAATTCTATGTATATTTGAAATCCTGTGCTTAGAAATAAATTTGAGAACATCCAAATTCATTCATATAAAAGAATTAAGTGTTTATCTTCTTCAAGAGTTGGGCAACCATATTGATGGTTTATTCAAACTGATTAAAAGTGATATATTAGACTCTTTAATTTACAGTTTTGTGAGCTAGTTAACACTGGAGACCTATTACATTTTTTTTTGAAAGCCATGGAATAGTTCCAAGAATGAAGCTCCCACTGATTAAAAAAAAAAAAAAAAATCTATATATATGAGCCAATTAGTGCAGAGGGAAACAAATAAGACTACAGTTGTGATAACTTTAATCTTCATATACTTAAATCACTCAATTTTAATATTTCATTAATGCGGGTCTTTTTTGCTTTATACTTCAAAAGAGAAAAGATTCTCAATGTAGTTTGTATTTGAAACATTATATAAAAGATACACAGACTTCTTGTATAAATTTAGCAGATGCTAAGGAACTCCACACTATGTTCAGTCAGAAGTATTCCACACACGTATTATGAAATTATTGATTCACTTGAACTAATGACTAATCCTAGTAGTCATGAGCAAATATTAGTGTCTCTTATTCTTTTGATTTGTAGATAACAGCGTGTATCATGGCAATATTGACTAATGGTACTTTCCACATACTTTTCACCACAACTATTCTTCCTAAAAAATCAAGGTACAAAATTTACTTTTTTGTGTAAAAAAACATAAAAATGTAGAAGCTTATTTATAATCTACTGACTTTCAGTTTGTTTCATAATCTCCTGAGCAAGATCCCGGGCTTTCACTCCCTTTTATGGCCATGAGGGTAGAGTAAGGGGGATGGACTATCCAGAGTTATTGCCTCTTACTGATGTTACTCTCAAATCGTCCACATCTACAAGCATATTGTACTTCTGGATGCATAGAAACACTAGGAGGATAATAATCAGCAAAGGAAAAAAAAATAACAGCAGAAAACTCTTTCTTAATGTGATATTTTACTGCCACTTGGATATAAATTTGCCCACACGAAGTTTAGCTTCAAATTTTAATGTCCTCTATTCAAATGCAAAGTCAGCAGCAATGAATTTTTCTTTTTTAGTCCTGAGGCTTGTAGTGAAGGTTAAAGAACTATCATTAATAGGAAATAGAGTTGAATGTTTATTAATGCTGGACTTTGAAATCACTACTGATAACATAGTACACAGTAGGTCTGAAGCAAAACTCCACTAACTCACAGCTCCCATTTACACTCCTGCATGGGTCAGGGGAGAAAGATAAAAAGACATTCAGAGCTTTTGGTAAGTCAGGAGGTAGAAAAACAAATATTTTAAAGCTGCCAGCTTTACCAGTGCCCTTTAAGGTATGCATTATGAAAATTCTATTCTACTGCACTTGTAGAAAAGTTCAAAATTTTCCAGCAAACACTAGCCTGGGTAATTGCTGTGGAGTTCTGTTCATTCTTCTGAAAAAACACAGAATGCTGACTTTTTTTTTTTTTTTTAATTTCTCAGCTTTCAATTGGAACACATTTGACAAATAAGAACAAATGTAATGGAATTATACTGTTTACACTAATGACAGAGTTTATGATGAGTTCTAATCTCTTCTAAGAGGTCACTCACTGGGAAAGCTGTGAGGTAGTTAAGATTATCCATCAATCCACACTTAATAGTGGATTGTTTTCATTCAAAGTATGTACAAAGCACTGATATACTGTTGCTAAATGAGAATGATGGTAATGATAATGGCTACTTGATTTTTGTTCTGCTGGCTATTCACCTATCTTAAATGCCAAGGATGCAATAAATGATAAGCATTTTTAAAATTTCTTCTGAGAAAAAATGAGGCCTTCTCCCTGGAAAAACACTTTTTATCTCCAGCTCACTCACAGTGTAAATCCATTACTTCTAGTGTTGTTTTTGGTTTTTGTTTTTTATTTGGTCCATCTTTTTGTAAATATACATACAGTATACAGAGTTCATGGGAAATTATAATACAGCCTGCATTTTCCACCAGAATATGATATTTTAGACCCTAGATTATCTAAATTTTCTAGTCTTTTTACCAGACAGCTCTAAGGCAAGTGGCTCACATTTTTGTTTTCTGAAACTTTCCTCTAGCCATAATTTCACTATCTTTTCACTATTCACTAGGAAATACACAGGAAGTTATTGAAAGAAATGAATAAAGAGTAAAGATCCTGTATGTCTTTAAACTATGGGTATGTGTTATTTTCATTCATGCTTTATCATTACTCTCTAACCTTTAGCTAAAAACTGTGCCCTCAGTTATGCAGATGGACATTTTGCTGGCAGAAAACCAGGTAAACTATGATAATTTATATTGCTACCCCACAAAAAATATTTCAATCAAACCATTCCATATAGAATTTACTTTTATCAGCTGTATTCCTGCCCAATGGCCAGACACAATTAGTGATCAATTACTATTAAAAATACACACATAATACATACCTGTGAAATTTTACCTATGTTGAAATATAAATATTTGATTTGCCACTCTTTATAAAGTAGCCAGGAATCACCTGGTAAAGTGAAATTTTAATTTATTTTATTCTCCTTATCCTTAACATCAAAAATACATCATTGATACAATTGTTGACAAAAATTAACTTGTACTTCAATATATTTTGAAAAAATGGTGTTGTGTTTGATTGCACTTTATTTTATTGCATAACTGGCCATTCCTATAAGTTTCTCCTCATGAGTTCTGGAATTCCTTAGTTTCTTGGTATTTTTTGAGCCACCTCATGTTATTAGATGCTAAAGATTTTAGTTTCCAAATATGACCATGCCAATTTATATTGTACAACCTCACATACACTTATATTATGATATAGACACAACTCTACCAAAAGGTGAGGTTGCACTCCTTATCCTACTTGAAACTGGACAGAGCATCATAAATGCCTCACCCAGTATTATGTGACAGAAGTAATACTGCATGACTTCTGATGCTATAAGGTTATAAAAGGTAATATTACTTCTGCCTATCTCTCTCTCTCTCTCTGTACACTTTTTGTGGACCCAGCCATTATGTTGCAGGAAGCAGAAGCTACATGAACTGTCCATGTGTTTTACTCCAGCTAAACTAACAATGCCTTTCAGCTACCAAATATCTAAATAATAAGCCTCCAGATAATTTCAGTCTGCAGTGTTCAAGTTTCCCAGATGAGATATTAGGCACTGTGGAGCAGAAAAAAGCAATGTGCCCTGTGCTCTGTCTGAAATCCATAGAAATTATTAGATTATTGCTGTTAAATCACTACATTTAAGGTTAATGTGTTATACAGTGATAAATAACTAACATAGATTATTTTCTGCTATTCAACTAGGAGTGTAGTTCTTCCACAAAAATAAACAATCAAACCCTAAAACTTGGGTCAGTGACTTTGAGACCAAGTGGTACTCGGAAGTTGAAACCACCTTGAAGAGAATATTAGCAGGTCTCATGACCCTTTAAGATGCTGTATTATTATGTAGAAAATTAAAACAGCAGTAGCAACAACAACATATCGCCTACAGTATTAAAAAAGAGAAGAAATTGTACCAAATGAAGTAGATAATGAAGTTAAGGAGATTTCTGTTGAAGCTATTCATTTGTTTCTTCTCAGTGTATGTAGTAAAATGAGAACACAGATAAGCTAAAGAATGAGTGAATAAACATAAAGCAGCTATGGCTTTCTGGGTCTGAAGATGATTTCTTTTTCTGATTCCTGGTATCTCTAGATGATAAATGATGCTAAAATTACTAAATGGATACGGAGCTAATCTTACATCAAAGGCCTTGTTAAGATCCATAATATAAAGATGAAGCTGATGTTGTGACTGTAAAACTTTGAAGTTTTAACTTGGTGTCTCAAACAGGAAATAAATGTCTCTAAGAATCTTACTGGTATTAGCCTACAGCATCCTTATAGGAAATCCCTGGTAAAGAAGAGTATGTTCCGCCCAAATTGTTATGTGTAGTTTTTTTCTAGCAGAAAAATATCCCTGTAAGTTCCATAGAAAATACAAAGTTTTTAAGAGAATTATATTGACAGAAATACAACCAGATTGGAATCAAAATGTAGAGATAGTACAACATACAAATGTGCCTTTGGAGTCCAAATTACAAACAGAAACTGGCTGAGAAAAATACTCAGATGCACACACTGGGCATTTTTTTGTGGAGATGTAATAATAACTTATAAGGTAGCTAAAAGACTAGAATGTGTATCAAACAGCTGTGTCAAACCATTTCCATGAAATAGAACTGAATCTTATTCAAGTAGTCAGCAAGCATCATGTGCTCAGCTAAATTTCACAATATCTACCAACTGGTGACATCTGTGTGTGCCTTCAGTTTTCTCCCTTATTGAATAGGGGTATCCGTGGAAATTATACCATATCGGCATAACCACTGCATATTGGGTATGAGGGGCATATGCACATTTCCCTTAATTTTGTGGGTCTTTAGAATGCAAACAACTGTACTTGAAGAGCTGTGCCCAGGAACGACAGCACAGGAGTTCAGCTGTCTCTGAACCTCGTTTATATAAGATCCTGGACAGTTAGTGTATATCATAATGGGAAGAAATCTTGGGGTTTTGTGGGAGGGAATGAGTTGGAATTATTTTTATTTTGTTGGCCTGGAAAGCAAACCATGGTAACACGATATATCCCATCTTAGAGTGTGAAGTTGACAGGCTTCTATCCAGAGGTGAGGAGTCTTTGTTTCTTCCCACTGTGCCTAGACAGATCTGTGCAACTGCCTATGGAATAGAATGTGGTGGAAGTGATGCTGTTCAGCTTTGAAACTTTGAAGAGAAAAGAAAATATTGTTTTTACCCTGCCCTCTCTCACCAGGGACACTCCTACTTGGAACCTGGTCAACATGCTGTTAGGAAGTCCAGGCTAAATAGAGAGACATGTGTAATTATTTCTGACCACCTAGGGTCCCAGCCTACATCCAATACCAACCCCTGGATGTGTGAGTGAATGAACCTTCATATGCTGCTATTCACCATATTCTGAGTCCTCCATTCGAGGCCTCATATATTGAGAATATCTCTGCTCTTCTCTGCTTGAGTTTTTGGCCCACAAAAAGAATAAGTGCTAATAAATTAATATTTCTATTTTTGGCTAATAATTTTAGGTATGATTTGTTACACAGAAATATATGACTAATCGAGTGCAGCAGATTTTATCACTAATGGAACTTGAGGTACTGAATGCACAGGTATCAAGTGATTTCCTTTTACAAATTTTTAGACATTGTGTTTAGATTATATTGCAAAATAAAAATTAGAATGATTTTAGAAGGAATAGTAGATTTCTAACAAAATATATGGCTGAAATATATGAATTTTTTTTTTTCCCTCAGAAAAGTTTCACATTTTCTATAAGAGTAGTGCTTTAGGTGATTTTTAAGATAATTTTTATTTAAATATGTTCTTTTTTTTACAAGTATAGCTTAATTATTTCTTATTTTAATTGAAGTATAGTTGCTGTATAATATTATATGTTACAGGTGTACAAACTTTATGATTCACAAATTTTAAAGATTATACTCAATTTATAGTCACTGTGAAGTATTGGTTATACTCCCCATGTTGTAACAGTATATCCTCATAGCTAATTTTATACCTAACTGTACCACTTACTCTCCTACCCTTTTATGACTATTCCCCCTTCCCTCTCCCTACTGGTAACCACTAGTTTGTTCTCTCTATCTGTGAGTCTGCTTATCTTTTTTGTTATGGTAATTAGTTTCCTATATTTTTTAGGTTCCACATATAAGTGATATTATACAGTATTTGTCTTTCTCTGAATTATTTCACTTAGCATAATACCCTCCAAGTCCACCCATATTGCTGCAAATGGCAAAATATCATTATTTTTTATGGCTGAGTAATATTCCATTATGTATACATTTATATACACACAATGGAATTATACAAATATGTATGTAATTTATTCTTTATCCATTCATCTGTTGATAGATACTTAGGATGCTTCTGTATCGTGGCAATTTCAAATAATGCTGTTATGAACATTGGAGTACATATATCTTTTTAAATTAGTGCTTCTGTTTTTTTGTTTTATTGAGTTTGTTTGTTTGTTTGTTTGTTTTCTGATATATACCTAGGAATGGAATTGCTGGATCATGTGGTAGTTCTATTTTTAGTTTTTTGAGAAATCTCAATAATGTTTTTTAGAGTGGCTGCCCCAATTTACATTCCTCACAACAATGTAGGGAGGTTCCATTTTCTCCATATCTTTGCCAACATTTGTTATTTGTGTTCTTTTTGATTATAGCCTTTCTGACAAGTGTGGGGTGATATCTCATTGTGGTTTTGATTTTCATTACCCTGATGATTAGCAATGTGGGGTATCTTTCCATGTGCCTATTGGCCATCTGCCTGTCCTCTATGAAAAAAATGCCTAATCAGTCCTTCTGCCCATTTTTTAATCTGTTTTTTTTTTTTTTTGATGTTGAGTTGTATGAGCTGTTTGCCTATGTTGGATATTAACCCCTAATTAGTAATATCATTTGAAAATATTTTCTTTCATTTCGTAGGTTGTCTTTTTCTTTTGTCAATGATTTCCTTTGTTGTGCAAAAGCTTTTAAGTTTAATTAGGTTCATTTGTTTATTTTTGTTTTTTCCTTTGTTTTAGGGGGTAAATCCTAAAAAAAAATGTTGCTGTGATTTATGTCAAAGAGTGTGCTGCTTATGGTTTCCTCTAGGAGTTTTATAGCATCTGGACTTACATTTAAGTCTTTAATTCATTTGAGTTTATTTTTGTATATGGTGTTAGAGAATTTTTAAATTTCATTCTTTTACATATATCTGTCCAGTTTTCCCGGCACAACTTATTGAAAAGACTTGTTACAGATTAATTAACCATAAGTGCATGGGTTTATTTCTGAGCTCTCTATACCATTCCATTGATCTATATATCTACTTTTGCACCATAGTGTTTTGATGACTGTATGTTTGTAGTGTAGTCTGAAGTCAGGGAGCATGATTCCTCCAGCTCTGTTCTTCTTTCCCAAGATTGTTTTGGCTGTTCAGGGTCTTTTGTGTTTCCACAAAAAATTTAAAATTATTTGTCCCAGTTCTGGGAAAAATGCCATTTGTATTTTGATAGGGATTGCATTGAATCTGTAGATTGCCTTGTGTAGTATGGTCATTTTAACAATATTGATTCTTTCAATCCAAGAACATGGTACATCTCCATCTGTTCATGTCAATTAAAATTTCTTTCATCAGTGTCTTATAGTTTTCCGAGTACAGGCGTTTTCCCTCCTCAGGTAGGTTTATTCCTAAGTATTTTATTCTTTTTGATGCAATGGTAAATGGGATCGTTCCCTTAATTTCTCTTCCTGACAGTTCATTTTTAGTTTATAGAAATGCAACAGATTTCTGTATATTAATTTTGTATCCTGCAACTTTACCAAATTCATCGATGAGCTTTAATAGTTTTCGGGTGAGGTCTCAAGGATTTTCTAGGCATAGTATCATGTCTTCTGTGAGCAATTGCAGTTTTACTCTTTTCTTTCCAATTTAGATTCATTTTATTTATTTTTCTTCTCTGATTTCTGTGGCTAGGACTTCCAAAACTATGTTGAATAAATATGGTGAGAGTGGGCGTCTTTGTCTTATTCCTGATCTTAAAGGAAATGCTTTCAGCTTTTCACTGTTGAATATGATGTTAGCTGTGGGTTTGTAATATATGGCCTTAATTATTTTGAGGTATGTTCCCTCTATACCTGCTTTCTGGAGAGTCTTTATCATACATGGATGTTGAAATTTATCAAACGTTTTTTCTGTATGTATTGAGATGATCATATGATCAAAAAACTTAAATTTATGATAGCAAATTGATCCCAAAAACATACAATGGTGTAAAAATTGTAGAGAAGGAACTTTTCAAAGATAAGACATAGAGGGAGAAGTTAAAAAAAAAAAAAAAAGATAAGTTCAAAACTCTTCTCCCAAAATATTTACTGTTGACATGAAATGTACAGTCTTATAAATTTGTATTTTATAACAAAGTCTATACTGTAATATCAATGCCTTCTTATATTAAAGACCAACTACAAGGCCAAAAAAATAAGATGATTTAGTCATTGTCTTTCCCAAAATATTGGCTACTATTTTTCAGTATAGTGTTTGTGTCTCAAGATATTTTTTAAAGAAAATATGGTAATTTGTTAACAAAAATTTCTTTCTATGATTTAGATATGCAATATGCTATATTTTTATGCATATACATCTAGTTTCTCCAAAAGGAGAAAACCACAAGATTAGTTTGATTATAGAACAATGAGAATCATGATTTTAGAATGGACAAATAATGCACTTTCAAGCAAGGAAACACTAAGTTTCAAATAATTGCTTTGTATTTATTATTAATGAGACTTTAGAATAATTATGTAACATGTTTAAGTCTCAATTTCTTTATCTGTGTAAGAAAATAATTGCAAAATCATACCAGATTCCTAATTTTTGATAATTAATTGAATGCATGTGTAATGCATCTCATATTAAACATGCAATCATTTATGGCTATTACTTTTGATAAGAGCTCATTGGCTTCTTCGGAAGGGTAGTGGTCAGGGATGAAGAAGCCTAGGATTCTGTAGCTGCTGACTGGTCAATATCAACCCTAAGAATTTAAGCTTCTAAGACCTAAGAAAGAGAAATTATGTCAAACATCCTTAATTAAGCACCTTAGCTCAAGAGCTACTTGCTAATTGGATTTTTGTTAGGTGAGGTTGAAATGTGTAATGATTAAGAATTTTCTAAGAAAGAGGAATCCATCTTCCAGTAATAGTAAGACAAGTTCAATCCATTTATTTGATTAGTGTGATAATTCGACATATCTCACTGGATTACTTTCTAAGCTATTCTCTATTTATCCACCCTTCCCTGAAACTCCCTCTACTAAGTTTATTTATGAAAAACGGTCACCAAATCCCATAGTCCTACAATGCATGTTCTTTTTAGGTACTTTTACTCAAGCAAATCAATGCATACATTGTAGTCTAATGAATGCTCATTCTACTACTTAAGATTAAAGACAATGTTGTCATGACGATGATTTATATTTTCAAATTCACAGTTCTGCTTTTACAAAGCATTTTGGAGTCTCAGACTCATTCAGAAGAAAGGTAAATTCAGTACAAGTCCTCATCAGGGATTCCTAAACAGATAACTGGGTTGTTCTGACCTTGGGCAAATGAAGTTACCATAAGCAATTGGGACATTTGCTTCTACTTATCATTTTGGGGTCACTGGCTGCTATTGTAAGGGTGATGTGCTCTGGGAATTCAAACCACAAAATTTAGAGGAGCTATTGGGCAATCCGGGGATGAGCATGAGCTTCTGCCTCAGAGGAGTCATTCTTGTGTGCTGCTTTTGCCAGCGGCTGAGATCTGTAATAGGAGTTGAATAAGAGAGATAATTGGAATGGGAAAAAGGGAAGCAGAAATAGGGTAAAATAAATTACACAAAGTGTTCTATTCTGAAAGTCAAAGTTATATCTTGTGTGTAGTCCCTTTCCTCCTACCTTACCATGCTCACTTTTTCTTATTACAAACGATTTCACATCCCCCATTCTCTCAAACAAATCAAGTGCCCTAGACCTCAGGGACCTGCTAGATTCCATTGTTAATAAACAAAAAATCAGAGAACAAGCTTTAAAAGAAAAAATGTTATCATTTAACTACAGCAAGAACACATATAACATGAACACATGTGAAAGACATTTTAAATTATTTATTGCATGTAGGACACGGTTAATGTGATTGTATTGAATTTTACAATTAAAGAAAATTATGTATTTTTTAAACAATAGAAAGATAGCAGGTTTAGTTTTAAAATTATAAATCTTCTGTAAAGATATACATATATGTTCATAGATATGATATGTGATGATAAGCTGGTATAAATAAAGTCAAGGTATTTAAACTTTGACTATTACAGTACTTACTGTATTTTATTTAAATTTTACATTTATAATTGTCCATAAAATATTATTTTAATTTTAATATGGCAACATTTTAATATTCTACAGTAGTAGAACATAGTAGTAACTTTCAAAAACGGTTGTTGAATGAACAATTTAAACTAGCATTTATCTTTCCCACTCCTGAAAGGAAATTTGTACATAAAAATGTTTTAAAATGTAACAGTGGTAATCTCTTAATAGACCGAAGTTTTCTAAAACTATACAGATCTCACTCTCTCCCCTTCCCTGTCTCTCTCTCTCTCACACATGCACACACCACATGCAAACATGCATGAAAAGGCTTTCCATGTTAACTTAGTCTTCACATAATGCAAATATAAGACTTGTAATGCAATTTCATTAAAAATAAAGCTAACTACTAGTTACTGAAATAAAAGTTAACTGTATTTTAGAGTTTCCTAATTTCTATATTTATTAGAGTTCTTAATAATTCTAATTAGATATTGTAATTTTTACTATGTGATTCTACACAAGTACCTAATCTATTTTTCTATGATGTTGTAGGTGGGGATAAAAAGATTTTCCCTCCTTAGCTTGTTGAATGTTTTTGGTACTCTCTTTTCCCTTTTTTTTTTCTTTTTTTTTAACTCACTCCTTTACAAAACACAATCAAAGTAAACATTGATAGTATTTCAAATGCTAGCTTCATAAAAATATAAGAAAAATATCTCACCATCATTTCTAGTTTTGCATTTGTAATTTTAATTCACTTTTTAAAGTCTTGTCCTTTGTGTTGAATGATAATTAAGCAAAAAACAGGAATTTTAAATTCTTGTTTTTTACGGGAAATATCAGCTTAAATTTAGTTATCTTTTCTTTTTCCTTTTTTCTTTTTTTTTTTGGCCGTGCTGCAGCATGTGGGATCTTAGTTTCCCAAACAGGGATCAAACCCATGTCCCCTGTAGTGGAACTTGGAGTTTTAACAACTGGACGGCCAGAGAAGTACCATCAGTTTGAATTTAAACACAAAATTATCATTATGACCAATACTATAGATCTGACCATTCAGAACTATAATATTAATAATTTCAGCAATGTTAATTTTATGAAGTGATTTACCCTACTTCCATTACTATACAGCTGTTCTATATAAGGCAATCATTATATATTTTAGTACAACCAATAAGTGATTCTGTTAAAATAATCAAAAACACATAGAAGAAAATTTTTTTTATTGTATTTGTTATCAGTAGTTCCTAATAATTAGAGTGAGTATTGCTTACCCAATAATAGTTTTTGAGCTAAGAATTTTATCTTTCGTATTCACTTAAATCCTTAAAATGTGTATTACTTTACAGATAAAGAAATTTAGAGAGATTAAATAATCTGACAAAATCAAAGTAACCAAGTCAGTATTCAAATGTAGGTTTGTCACCTGAATTGTGTGTGAGAATTTAATGTTTATTTCTAGGGGGGATAAAAAAGTGGACAATCCATTAGCCAATCTAATCAGGACAAAATACAGAAAACCAAAAACATTACAAATGACAAAGGGGAAATAATCATCAAACGTGAGTAAGTTAAAAGAATACTCAGAGATTTTTGCACAACTCTGTGTAAATACATTTGAAAATCTTCAGTAAATGGATAATTTTCTATGAAAAGACAACTTACAGGCAATGGTTCTAGTCTATAATTCTAAAAGGATCAATAAACATAGGCGAAATAAAAAAATAGCTAAAGAGAACACTCACAAATGCCATCAGGCCCAGATAATTTCAAAGAAGTATTTTGTCACAGCTTTAAAAATTACATAATAATATGCTACTCTAACTTCTTTAGAGCATAGATACAAAGTTCCAAATTTCCAAATTATTTTAAACAAATAAATACAGCATTAATCCTCAAACATAAAAATACTGGGAATTCCCTGGCGGTCCAGTGGTTAGGACTAGGTGCTTTTACTGCCGTGACCTGGGTTTGATCCCTGGTGGGGGAACTAAGATCCCACAAGCCATGCAGTGCAGCCAAAGGAAAATAAATAAATAAATAAATAAATAAATAAATAAATAAATAAAATATCACAAAAGGCCAATTTTACTTAAGAAAATAGAGGTAAAATATTAAACAAAATGTTAGCAAATAGCATCCAGTAACATATTTAAAAATACACACATGCACACACAAAGATGGCTCTTGGGCATTATGTGTATTTAATATTGTAACCATATACCTATTTTACATATCAATATAAGAAAATTTTCTTTAAAAATCCATCATAATCTTTGAAATCCAAATTACACAAATGACTTTAATTGTATATCCAGTGGTTAGGATAACTAATAGAAAAATTATTTCAAATGTCTTCCAACACTCAAAGTTACCAAAAGGACAACACAAACAAACAAATAAAGCAAAAGAAAAATCTTTATCTGATCTTAGTCATGAAGTTGGAAATAGTCATGGTACTGTTATTTTAAGATTGTTGTAAGTTTGGAGGTGGTGTTAGCATTATAAGTGTAATACATTTGTATTTGTATTGTCTAATAAAGGAAATAATGTTGATGTGTTGAGAACCAGATTTTTAGAATGGGACAAATGAGAATTAGCTATAAATGTTTAAGTAAATTCTTTGTTGTTCTGATTTGAATTGGAAGTTTTAGTATAATTCATGATGACTTTATAAGAAATATTAATTTATTGATTTTTCCTTTCTAATGGAAAGGACTAGACACCAGGGTCAATCTAGTAAATATGAACATCACTAGTGCATGGACTGTGATCTCTGAGAAACATTTCCCCAAGCAGGACTTCAGGGCTGCTTGTATCAAGTGCTGGTTACAGATCCCGGGCAGGACATATGAAAGATCTGTCATGCCAGAAACTATGGTAGTTTCAATAAAATAACAAACAGTATTCCAAAAGGATGTGTGGACCAACTTGAAAAAAAGAAAGAAAATGTCACTGACCAAAGAAAAAAAAATGTAAGCCTTGTAAGAATAACAATTGTTAAGTATTAAAACATATCAAATGTATGTATATCATAGGTTCATAAAGTTAAAAAGCAACAATGACAGCAATTCATTGGACAAAGTTACAGAACATTAAGTAAATAACTTATTAATTTGAAAATTGTCAAGTAAAGGGACAACTCAAGCATTTATCCTGCCTTTCCATGTGAACTCCTATTTGATGAGGGACATACACTCTGAGGGTGACAGAATATGCCACCCCCAAATAAGCCACTTTGATGTGAATATTATTTTGAGCTAAAAGCACTTGAAAAATAGCAGGTGCAAGACAGGACTCAGACCTCCCTTTTTCTCCCTGAAAGCAAGAGATAAAACTTCCATGTGAAAACTGCCCTCCTTAAAATGAGAAGATATAGATATACATCAATATATTTTTGGATTAAGATTATAAAATGTGTGGAATTTGCTTTAAAATAATAAGGTGAAAGGTGGAAAATAGTAGTTGTATAGATAAAACAAAACTGCATATAAGTTGATAATTAAGCTGAGAGAAGAGTACATAGGGGTTCATTAATATATTCTCTCTACTTCTTTAGACTTTGAATATTCCATAATAAAAAATAAAATATCCAGTATGAACAAGTTTTAATCCTCACAATTTTTGATGTATGCATTATTATCTCAAATATATAATTACTCTAATTCAAAGTTACTATAGAAGTCATATAATGCAGTCCTCTTTTTAAAGATAAGAAAACAGGCTTAGAACTTATAAACTTTGCTTACATGATATGTGTGTACTTAGAGAAGGTGAAATAAGAATCCAGTTTTTCTGGCTCCTAGGATATAATAATTTTTATATACTAGGGTACTTAGTATTTAGTTGTGCTGATATAAAAATAAGTATCACTATAAAAGTAAATGTAAAAAAAAATGCATGTTTCTACGTAACCAGTTTGTTATTTTTAAATATTTTCCACTTATAATTATATTTTATATAGGATGCTCTAAATGTAGATTCTTTTAGTTTCTAGAGCAAAATAAATGGAATGGAATAAAACAATCTGGACTAAACACAAGGTAAAGTAAATTTTTGTTAATCAAGACAGCATGCATTAGGACTAGCAGGTGCCATTTTGAGACAAAAGACTCATTAAAACTTATACAGCTATTATTTGCACACAAGCTATTTATCATCATAGAATTTAATGTGTCTCAATTAAAATACATACATAAGAATACTCTTTTAAGTTTATATAGATTTCAGTGTTTAATAAAAGCTTACCTATAAATCATTTTAAGCCTCACAATCTCTATAGTTTCTTCAGTTGAATCATTGAACATGCAGCTTAAGGAAAAAAAATCTAGATTGACCAATACAGACTTTATCTTCCCATGTCAGAACTGGACCAATGAGACTAATAAAAATCTTGTACTCATCCTTGGTGGTCAATGTTGTGCACTCAAAAACTGTCTTTTATTCACAGGTGAAACAATTACCAACTTGCAGAAGTAGTAAATATGGGCATTAAAGCATATAATTATCATTGTGACATGAAATATATATGTTAAAAAACCCTAGTCAAACTTCTAGAGATGAAAATTATGATATTTACAATGGAAAATACTTTGAATGGAATTAGTGGCACATTATCACAGAAGAATAGATTAGTGAGTTTGAAGACAGTGTTAAAAACTATTGGAACTTAAACCCAGGGAGAAAAAAGTTAAAAATGAAAACAGATGCAGTGAGCTGAAGGAAAATTATGTGACCTAATATATGTGCAAATAGAATTCTCAGATGAGAGGACATACAGGGAGAAACAGAAAAGAGTACAAAGAAATAATGCGTAAAATGCTTCAAACCTGAATAAAACTATACATCCACAGATCCAAGAAGCTCAATGAACCTGCAGCACAGGACACATGAACGAAACGCAGCCAAGTTACATCATATCAAACTTCTCAAAGCAAGTGGTAAAGAGAAAAATCTTAAACACAGTTAAAGAAAAAATACATGCTGCATGCAGAGAAAAAAAAATAAAATTGAAAGCAGATTATCTGATAGAAAACACATGAGGGAGGAGGTATTGGAGCAACATCTTTACAATACTGAAAGATATAGTGCATCTGGCGTTCTATACCCAGCATAAATATCCTTCTTTAACAAAGACAAAAGAAATACACTTTTAAACATAGAAAATTTAATAAACTCATCACCAGCAAACAGACATCAATGACCAAACAAATTAAAAGATGTACTTTGGGCAGAAGGAAAAAACAAACAAACAAAAACAGGAAAAAAAGGAAGGAAAAATGAATCCACAAAAATCAGTGAAGAGTATCAGAAATGCTAAATATATGGGCATATTATTTGATAAATTATCTTGTGTTTCAAATTTCCTTAAAGACAACTATTTACACTAAAACTATAACAATGTAGTATGTGTTTGACAGACCAATGTGATTTATCTGCCAAGAAGGTGCTGACTAATTAGGCTGGGAATCTGTCCCTGGGTAGTGTTTTTAGCCTTGACAAAGGTATAGCAGGTAGGACAAATTGTTCATGCTGTGTTGGCATCTTCTGTAGGCAGTGGTCCAGTTTAGGATGGTGCCTGAATTTTTATGTTCTGCTCTTTCATCATTTTAAATATATCATTGCTAATCCCTCTGGACTGCAGAGTTTCTGCTGATATCCTTATAGGTGTTCCATTGTGCATAACTAGTTGCTTTTATCTAACTGCTTTTAACATTCTCTCTTTATCTTTAATTTTGCCATTTTAATTAAAAGTGTCTTGGTGTGGTCCTTTTTGATTTGATCTTGTTTGTGATTCTTTGTGAATTCTGGACTTAGGTATCTCTTTCCTTTCCCAGGTAAGGAAATTTTTCACCTATTGTCTTTTCTAATATGGCTTCTGCCCTTTTCTTTCTTCTTCTCCTGGGACTCATGTAATGTGAAATGTTAATTTGCTTAATGTTGTCTCGGTGGTCTCTTAAACTGTCCTCATTTTTTTAATCAATTTTTTTTCTTTTTTCTTTTCAGCAAGGGTGATTTCCACTACTCTGTTTTCCAGTTTACTGATCTATTCTTCTGTATCATATAATCCTTTGATTTCTTCTAGTGTATGTTTTATTTCAATTATTGTATTTTTCATCTCTGTTTGGTTATTCTTTATATTTTCTCTTTGTTAAACTTCTTATTGGATTCATCCATTCTTCTCCCAAGTTCATTGAATATCTTTGTGATCATTAACTAAAATCCTTTATTGGGTAAATTGCCTATCCCCACTTTGCTTAGTTCTTCTGGGGTTTTATCTTGTTATTTAGTTTGGAACATACTCCTTTGTCACCTGGTTTTGCCTTTTTCTCAGTGTTTATTTGCATGTATTTCATATGTTGGTTATGTTTCTGATCTTGGGGAAGTGACCTTATGTTGGAGATGACATATGGGGCCCACCCTCCTCTGGGCATCACAGCTATCTGATCTAGGGACACCCCTTGTGAGGGCTATGTTGGCACTTCTATTGTGCCTGAGCCTACTACTGTAGATGTGCCTGTAGGCAGGGCTGGTCTCCAACCAGATTGGCTCCCAGGGCCTGCCTTATGCAGAGACTGCTGGCTACTGGTGGGCAAGGATAGGTTCTGGCATGGCTGGTGGCATGACCTGGGTAGTCCCAAAGCAAGGGCCATCCCACTGGTGGGCAGTGCTGTGTCCCAAGCTGGCTGTCTAAGAGTGTCTGGGAGGTCTCAGTGCTGGAGCCAACCCACTAGCAAGCGGGGCTGGAGACATGAAAATTCAAGGGTTGGTGCTGACCTGCTGGTGTGTTAGGTTGGGTCCTAGAATGGCCGATTGCTTTGTTCTGGAGTCCTGGGACTGATGCTAACAGGCTAGTGTGAGAGGTTGTGTCCCAGCACTGTCTATAGGGAGGACTCCAAAATGGTTCTTGCCAGCATTATTGCCCTCCTTGTAGTACAAGCTCCTCTAAATGGTTACCACTAGTGTCTATGTCCCCAGGGGGAGTCCCAGTAGCCTCTTGCCTCTCTAGGAGGCTTCTCCAAAATCAGCAAGTGAGCCTATCACTGGCTCCTTTCAAATTACTGCCTCTTAGCTGTGTCTGGATCAAGTGAGATTTTACATGTGCCCTTTAAGAGGGGAGTCTCAGTTTCTTACAGTGGTCCAACTCCCCTGTATGCAAGCCCTACTGACCTTCAAAGACAGACATTCTGGGGCCTCATTTTCCTGATGCAGGACCCTGAGGTTGAGGACCATGTTGTAGGGCTCAGAGCTCTTGCTCCTTGGAGAGAACCTCTGAAATTGTGGCCATCCTTTCAGTTGTGGGTTGCCTACCTGAAGTTGTGGGTTTGATCTTGACTGTACCCAGTCCTTACCCCTCCTATCCATCTTGTTGTGGTTCCTTCTTTATTATCTTTAGTTGTGGACATTTTTTCTGCTGGTCTTCAGGTTGTTCTCATTGATAGTTGCTCTGTAAATAGTTGCAATTTTGGTATGCCTGTGGAAGGAGGTAAGCTCAGAGTCTTCCTACTCCACCATCTTGCTCACTTCTCTCAGTATGGTTATTAAATTAAATTAGATACTGTATTTCATATTTGCCAAAGAATTTTCTGAAATTATATATTTTTCTTAAGATACACTCTGTTTTCATAAATTTGAAGATTACATAATTTAGTTTATTTTTAAAACTACTGGTAATTAAGAATTAACTTTATTACTTTTTTAATATTTCTATCTAAAAACCTCTTTAGAGCTTTATCAAGGTTATCTTAATATCCATTCTAAGACAATGTTTAGACACCTAGCTGTCCTGCAGTGTAAAGCAAATTGGTTTTAAGTTAATAAATCTGAGTGTAACTTCAAAGTTACCAATTAATAATGGTGAAGATTATTTCAGTTTGTCTCTCCAAAACTTGTTTATTAATCTTTACATAGTTATTGAAAATTAGACATAATAAATATTTTTTTCCAAATGTGAGTAGATTGTTACAAATGTGCCTTACCTTAAGTGAAAATGACCACAACACAATGATTATGACCAGATCTAAATGCACTTTTGAAAGCAAGTGTATTTCACTTTTTCAAATTTCCTAAATAAAAACCAGTGTTTGTGATAAAACATCAGAATAAAGGCAAAATGATTTAGAATAGGAACAATAGAAATATTTTGTGTTTTCATCTTTCTTGTCTTTTTTTTTTTTAACATCTTTATTGGAGTATAATTCCTTTACAATGGTGTGTTAGTTTCTGCTGTATAACAAAGTGAATCAGCTATACATATACATACATCCCCATATGTCCTACCTCTTTTATCTCCCTCCCACCCTCCCTATCCCACCCCTCTAGGTGGTCACAAAGCACCGAGCTGACCTCCCTGTGCTATGCAGCTGCTTCCCACTAGCTATCTATTTTACATTTGGTAGTGTATATATGTCCATGCCACTCTCTCATTTCATCCCAGTTTGCCCTTCCCCCTTCCTGTGTCCTCAAGTCTTTCTTGTCTTCTTGCTTTAAGAATATAGGAATCAGAAATTAAATCACAATTCCTCCTTGTGCTAAAGATAAGCTCATTCCAGATTCCATACACACTCCTTATGTTGAAGTCCTTATTTGACAGAAGTCTGGTGTCTTTATATAAAAATGACTTATGTTTCAGAGAATTAATGAATGTGCTGCACAACCACTGGAAGCCAGTGGTAGGTCCCTATTTGCTTTCATGGTCTACTATGGACTGGTTATGAGTCCTGAGATGTGCCTTTAAACATTCTGAGCCCATTTTCATGCCTGTACAATAAGAATAGCAATCCCTAACCAGAGGAGCTACTGTGAAAATACCAGGCTAGTGGTATATTTTTATAAGACATATTTTTAAAGTTTTTACATTTACTATAAATATATCTTGACTCTATCCCTTTCTCAGAACCAGTTTTAATTTGTGAGTAGAATTTATGACTGTGTGGCCTGGATTGTTAGTTCTTATAAGGCTACTTGCAGTAACTCCCACATGTTTCACAAACTGCAGTGTAGTCAGTGACAAAAAGGCCTCTGGGACAGTGCTCAGTTAGCCTCACAACATCCCTGACCTCTGATTGTCAAGACACCATGTTCCACAATACAATTTCTAAGATCATTCAGTTTTAAGCCTTTTCTTTATCTGGGGAGAATAGGGTAATACCTGGTATTGCTGTCCATTCTTTATGGGTAGATAATGGGAAGAGGTGATCCCAAGACCACATACTTAAATTCTCCAAAGTATTGCTTTCTGAAGCCTCCTGTGTGCCTTGGATGTAAGTCAATACATATTTCTTTTTTTTAAAGTATATGCTCACTTCCTTCTAATATATAAGTCAATTGATACTTCCTTTCCCATAGAAATTCCTTACTATTTCCTCATGTTTACCCTGTTTAGGTTCCAAAATTGGAAGATGCTAAACTCCCACTTTATTAAAAAGTTGAGTGTTCTCACATTTCTGTTGGCTACTGTTTCCTCATAAGGAATGAAAAAAATGTGTGCTTTGCTTTTCCTTTGGCTAGAAGGTCATTTCTACTTAGACATGTCAGAAAGAGCTAGCCAACTGGGTCCCATTGCCTGGATATGGTTGCTGTATGCAGATCTTTAGAGCCAGGATGCAATATCACAGAGCAGGGCAGTCCAGAGCTTTGAGATTGAGGACAGGCCTGAATGACCCTAGATCTTAAAAGCATGTAGGTTCTATCACCCGTTCCACTGAGTTTGTCTCTTAATGGCTGTTTATGGTTAAATAATAGCAAAAAAATATGTTTGAGGCTTTCTTACAACCTGATTATCTGTCTTCTGAGATAAGGAATTCAAAGGTGAGACTGACTGTGAAACATATTGTAGAAATTAACTCCCTTAAGAAAGGCATTCATCTCAAATGATCTGGGCTGAGTTTCTATGTTTGTCTTATTTGTTTTAAGCTCCAAATATTGTGTCTGTCATGTAAAAGGGAAGGTAGAGGGAGAACTGACCTAGATCCAGGATTAAAGCAGAAGTGAGTTTCTGAACAGAGCTGGTATTCTGTGGCTTAACGTTTCCTTCTTCATTTAAACTTTGCTTTCTGTAACATTAAATACGGTCTTTATCTAATGCCCTTGATTGTTCATTAGGATGCATACCAAATGCAAAAAAAACATTGTCTTTTAAAAATTTTAAATTTGATTTAAAACAATCCTTATTTGATTAAAATATATGGATAAATAGGGGCATTTTAACAAAACAATTTAAACCAAGAAGATAATTTTTAAGTGATTATAATACTGGAGCCTTTAAAATATTCATGAAATAGTGTTTTAAAATGGATTTCATTATTTTAAAATATTTGATTAAATTTATATCTGGCTTGTATAAATATCAGCTTGAGAATATGTAGGTATATTCTTATAATGGGTAGATAGTGCATATAATCTTAAGAAAGAATGGAAATAACTTATTTTGTTTTTGTTGTTAAAATTATGAGTAATAAAGAAAACTTTTATATTATTATGGAATTAAACCCCTTTGTCTTTGGACAAGACACCAAACCTTTTAGATGTTAGGGTGCCATGAAACAGGTGACTGCTCCAGAGCACTGAATAATGCAAGACAAATTGCACAAATCATTTTATTTTTAATTTTTTAATTTTAAATAATTCCAATGAAAGTTCTTAAAAAAATCTTCCAGTGGAATACATCATACATATTTTTTGTTGTTAAAAATATATATCTGCATATGAAATTCTTATAAGTAAAATTTCTGTAAATAAAATCCTTATGAGTGAAACACTTTGTATATATGATTAGTTTTATCTTTGTCTATTTTGATCCTTGATTGTTAATGACCATTCTTCCTTTATCCACTGGACAAATAGTTAATGTTACATAAAACAATTAAGTGTAATCGTATATGTCTCTATTTATATGCACTCAGTGGTAAATCATTTGATGATGTGTGAAGATAATATCTTTTAAATTCTGTAGAAGTAATCACTTAAACTAGTTTGCAATTTCAACTTTTCATGTATATTGAGCTACATTTACATTGCTATAAATACAGATACACATCTTTTAGAAAGACACATCTGTATATTAAGCAAAGTCATTATGATCATAGGAATATTTCTTTGTGTGTATGTGTGTGTGCATGTGTGTGATTTCAATAAGTCAAAATCTACTATAGGGTGATCAACTCTATTTTCTGAAATTATATAAATATAACTAAATTTTAGCCATCATGATTATAATCAGATGAAATAATCTCCATAATTGTACTTAGTGTGGACCTGCACCTGTTTTCTACTCCAATGATTTTCCTCATCCATGAGGTGACTGTTATCAGAATTTTCCTACCATTCAAAACATTGATTAAATGTCTGCTTATTTCAGCATTCTTTTCAAGGTGTGATGATAGATAGGAAGAAATTTAAGTCATGTTCCCTGTTTTCAAGGAGCTTTAGATATAATAGGTAATGCTTAACTATTATAAATATAATCTGCAGAGTACTCTGGAGGCAGCCACTACAATTTTATCAATAAAATCTTTATGGAGAGAGAAAAATCATAAAAAAATTGTTCCATTCTCCTCAATTTATATTCATTGTATATAAAAGGAATTTCAGTTTCACTCAATGAAATCTACATAGGTTTTTAATTCATGGTCTTAGATCTAGGCTTAGCCTCATAATATCAAAGAGAAATTGCATTGGATGGAGTTAAATAACATGGAAAACTTTATGCAAGACCATTGCAAAAGGGAAAAGATACTGAACTCCCTTGAAAGGCAGGAAAGTTTAAAAGCACTGGGGAGAAAAGGGAACCCTCCTGCACTGTTGGTGGGAATGTAAATTGATACAGCCCACTATAGAGAACAGTATGAAGGTTTCCTGAAAAAACTAAAAATAGAATTACCATATGACCCGCAATCACACTACTGGGCATATACCCTGAGAAAGCCATAATTCTAAAAGATACATGTAACACAATGTTCATTGCAGCACTATTTACAATTGCCAGGACATGGAAGTAACCTAAATGTCCACTGACAGGTGAATGGATAAATGTTGTACAACAGAAACCAACACAACATTGTAAAGCAATTATACTCCAATAAAGATATTTTAAAAATAAAAAATAAATAAATGAAATAAAAGCACTGGGGTGAACTAATAGAAAATATGAAGGATTTCAGGTGGGAGGCTGGTCCATTTGTTAAGGTGATCTGTGTTTACCAGTTGGCACTTATTGAAGTAAGTCTCCTATCCTTCCACAGAGAAAGGGAGATAGACATCTTTCTTGATGATTATATTTCAAAGGAGTGGCTCCCATGTTTTCCTGAAAGACTATCCTGGGTTGTAGAAAACTTTTATCTCAAAGGAGCAGAGAAAGAATTTACAACTGCAAGATCTCTAAGGTCGATGCTCTGAGAAGAGTAGAGAGTGGCCTAAGTCAGGAAGAAAACTGTCTAAACTTTAATCTAGCTGAGTGAATGATTAGGCTGTCTTGGGTAATGACATACAGAAGGAGTCTATCAATCTGTCTATCTATCTATGCATCTCCCTATCTATCTATCTATGCATCTATCTATCTATCTATCTATTTATCTATCTATCTAATGATCTATCTATCTATCTATCATCTATCTTTCATCTATCTATATCTATCTATCTATTTCCCTGCCTACCTATAGGAATCAAAGGATACAACTTTAAAAAAATCAAGCAAAGGATTTATAAAAAGTATATAGACTATAATGGACATTCAAAATAATCTTCATGTAGTATCTTTAATTCATTCAGGAAACCAATCTTTTCTCCGAAGATTACAGAGAATTGGAAGCAAAACAAACTACTCAAAAATCTGATTATTTTCCCACCCTTATGGCTCAGAACCCCAGAACTGATTGCTAGATATAAGAAACTGTCAACTGCTTCAAGAATAAACTTCAGCTTATTAGCATGGTACATATGTTCTTGGGAAATAATACCACTCATCCCACAGTAGGACAATGCAGTCTGCAATTCCTTACAACTTTGTGGATCCCCCATGCCTTAGAATGTGTTGGTCCATTTTGGCTTTTACCTCTTTTTGGCACATATGGTAAAAGCTTATTCCTATTTCATAACCTCACTTCAATATCAATTCTTTCTCAAAAATATTGCCGAGATATACTACTATCTATACAGACTATCATTCTTTTTTCTGTGTTAACACTGTACCCTTTGTACATAATTCTATTATTACACTGATTATGTTATGCATTTACAGAGCTACCTCTTTGAGGGTAGTGGTCATCTATTATTTATCTTCTAATCCACAACAATGAGTAGAGTTGCAAACATATAACATTCAATAAATACTTGTGGAATGGATGAATGAAAGCATAAATCATTAATGGTTAATATGAAGAACAAATGGAATAAAATATATGAAAATATTTGAAAATTAAATTTATACCTTCATGTGGTAATGAATTTATAAAAAAAATAAGCAGTGGTATAATTTCAGCCACTATTGTGATTTGTCTGTATATATTTCCTTACAGATTGGATCTGGAAACATAATTATAGAAAGCAAATAGTACAGGGCTCTTTCTGATGAATGAGGGAATGAAAGTCAAAATAGGAATCTCTCTAGAGAAACATTACTTTGAACAAAGCGCCAGGAATAAAAATCCTGGGAGATTTCTATTTGGGAAGAAAACTGTTAAGACATTACTCAGTGTAACATTTTATAAATAAATCTGGTCAATTCCACAAAATGTATAATTCATATATACCAAGACAGTATCATTGCAATGCAGAGGAGAAAGAAATCAAGACCTGAGACTGTCCTGCAATGACTATGAAGTTATCAAGTAGAGTACTTCCTAACACCACAGAGGACACTGAGATAAAATCTTGTCATTACTGAAGGAATGAACCAGACATGCATCTTTTTGGCATCTACCAACACTGGCATCAGCCCCCAAACTCAGTATGAAGGATGATATGACTCATCCTTGCTTTCTTACTGCTTTCTGACAATGCTATCCTTATCACACATGCCAACACTAGCAGAACATGAAGAAAATTAATGCCAACCCCAAAAGTCTGTATCATGTTTACTAGATTTCATTTCAAAGTCACAGCTACAGCCTGCAAAATGCCCATGGAGCACCTTCTAAAAGACTTTTAAGGTTAATTTCATCATGCCTAACATTATTATTTGCTGCTCTTTGTTGTTTTCCAGTTAGCATGCAAGTTACTTTTTTAATCCATCATGTACTCGATTGTGACATACTTGCTCATTTCAACTTTTCTCCTTTTACTCTACATTTCATGACTACTTTCCTTCTCCAACCTTCAACTAATCTCTTGAAATGCCCATTCTATGATCAGTCAGCACTATATCCACAACCCCATTCTCTGAACACTTCCTTTACCTTGTTGCTTTAAATAAAGTCTGACCAGGGAGTTTCCTGGTTGTCTAGTGGTTAGGATTCAGTGCTTTCACTGCCATGGTCTGGGTTCAACCCTGGTTGGGGAACGGAGATCCCTCAAGAGGCAAGGCATGGCCAAAAAAAAAAAAAACAAAAGGCTTACCATTTCCAAATGACACTGCTTCTTCCATAATCACCAAGTGAAAACATTATTCACATCCTTCATAATTCAGAGCAAGAGTAAAGATGGTGTCTTTTACACTCACTACTGCTTCCATATCACTTCTCCTCTACCCAGAATATAAAGAAAAAAGTATTTTTAGCACCTTATCATAAATACTGGATTATCAACTTCCCATCCTATAAATCATTGATGACTTGGGTATGGATGACACATTAGATCCTGACAATATTGCTGTCACATGTGATGTTCATTGATAATCCTTGAATACCCTGGCCTGTGGGTTTGGCAGCTAGGATTTTTTACATCATATTTTCCAATGACTTTCTCCTCACCATCCTCACTAACTGATTACAGTAATGATAATTTATATTTTTCTTCAAAAATAGAGTCACCAATCTATAATTTAAACACCACACTATGCAGGTACAACTCTTTTTCTGCATTCCTATTGACTTACTAAAGTACTCCAAATCAGTTTTTCTTCTTCCTTATTACACTGAAAAACATTGTCTTCTCCCATCTAATCTTTCTATAATGTTTATTCCCAACCCCATTTAGCAAACATTGCATGATTTATGTCTTGTCATTTGCTCCTGTGGATGATTTCATTTTATTCTATCTCTGATATCACATCACATGCACCTGCCAAAATTCTGACCTTATAAAAAACAGTGAAGGGTGTAAGAATCTTGATTTTGAAGAAGTTAGACTACATGTACTCCTACCTTAGACTAATTATAATTTGGAGAACTATGAATAGTTCTGAAGACCTTGGTAAGTCTCAGTTTGCTCAGCCACCAAATGAAAATAATAATAGAACTACTATACAAAGAAATAATTCAGTAAAAGATTTTATCAAGTGCCTACAAAGTATTTCATAGTTTCTACTATCATGATCATTGCAGTTATTGTTTTCATTTTTGTCCACTTACTTTGTCATTTCATATGATAGAATAGAGTCAGAGTTTAAATTTATGATCATTTTAAATTTATGGTCATCAACTTAACTGTTTTTTTAGTGATGATTCACAATGTTACTATATTTCTTTTTTTACCCTTGCCCTCTCAAGGAAACTAATTTTTCAATTCTCTCTACTGTCCTCCAATCCCTTATTACTACTAACTCTGCCCGTTTTCATCCTCATAACCTTACATTTTATTTAAAAATACAAATATAAACCAATATGTAAGAACATCTTTTCTCTCACCCTGAAATCTCCAAACCTATAAGAATAAACATGGATTTAATGGTATCACTAGATTTGGTCAAAAATCTTTCCTACTAGGCTATTAGCTGCAAGATGTCAGTGAATGTTTCTGTTCTGCTCTTTACTCCATCCTGACAGAGTAGCATAGTATCTAACAAATAGGATTATGACATTTTAAATCAATAAGTAGGAATTTTATTTATATTATTTTATGAATTATCACAATCTTAGGAAACAGCAAAATTTTATATAGCTCTTGTGTCCTGAATTATGACCTTTCAAAATGTGTACATTGGAAGAGAGAAGATGGCAGAAGAGTAAAACGCGGAGATCACCTTCTTCCTCACAGATACATCAGAAATACATCTACACGTGGGACTGCTCCTATAGAACACCCACTGAACGCTGGCAGAAGACCTCAGACCTCCCAAAAGGCAAGAAACACCCCACGTACATGGGTAGGGCAACAGAAAAAAGAATAAACAGAGACAAAAGAATAGGGATGGGACCTGCACCAGTAGGAGGGAGCTGTGAAGGAGGAAAGGTTCCCACACACTAGAAACCCCTTCACGGGCGGAGACTGCGGGTGGCAGAGGGGGGACGCTTCAGAGCCACGGAGGAGAGTGCAGCGACAGGGATGCGGAGGGCAAAGCGGAGAGATTCTGCACAGAGGATTGGTGCTGACCAGCACTCACCAGCCTGAGAGGATTGTCTGCTCACCTGCCGGGGTGGGCGGGGGCTGGGAGCTGAGGCTCAGGCTTCAGCTTTGGTCGGATCCAAGGGAGAGGTCTGGGGTTGGCGGTGTGAACACAGCCTGAAGGGGTTAGTGCGCCACGGCTAGCCGGGAGGGAGTCCAGGGGAAGTCTGGAGCTGCCGAAGAGGCAAGAGACCTTTTCTTCCCTCTTTGTTTCCTGGTGCGCGAGGAGAGGGGTTTAAGCGCACCGTGTAAAGGAGCTCCAGAAACGGGCGCGGAGCTGCCAAAGAGACAGGAGACTTTTTCTTGCCTCTTTGTTTCCTGGTGCGAGAAGAGAGGGGATTAAGCGCACCGCTTAAAGGAGCTCCAGAAACAGGCGCGAGCCACGGCTGTCTGCGCAGACACCAGAGAGGGCCGTGGGATGCTAGGGCTCCTGCTGCCGCCACCAAGAGGCCTGTGTGCGAGCACAGGTCACTCTCCAAACCTCCCCTCACAGGAACCTGTGCAACCCGCCACTGACGGGGTCCCAGGATCCAGGGACAGCTTCCCCGGGAGAACGTGCGGCGCGCCTCGGGCTGGTGCAGCATCACACAGGCCTCTGCCGCCGCAGGCTCGCCCCGCATCCATGCCCCTCCCTCCCCCCGGCCTCCGCCAGAG